>NC_133330.1:32999341-33196613 GCF_042186555.1 Aquarana catesbeiana
GGAGCTTATTTAGACATTTAAAATTACAATACAGTTGGCACTACAACTGCTCGACCATAACCTAGGAGACAGCCCAAAAGAAAGGCAAGCAATAAATATAATGCAAGATTTCATCAATAATTTTTTTATTGTCAAAAATTATATATCCTGGCCCATTGCAATGGCCCCCCTACCCATAAAATAATTAACATATTGCTGTCTAACTTGACGGGCACTTTGGGGGGCCAAGCCAGTACGGACAGTATCCAGGCCTGTAAGGTTGGCTTCTATTTGTCCGGCCTCAGGCCCAACTGTGCCTATATAATTTGGCGAATGCTTATTTAAAAAGTTGTGCAGAATGCAGCACGATAAAAACGATAAAATTAAGTTTGTATTCCGCCAAATTAATGGCTGTTTGAAACAGGCGGAACCGGCTGGCCAGAATTCCAAACGCATTCTCAACCACTCTTCTAGCTCTGGCCAGCCGGTAATTAAAAACCCTCCTCTCCGGGGTGAGGGTTCTTTGGGGAAATGGCCTCATGAGGTGCTTGCTGAGAGCGAAGGCTTCATCGGCAATGAAGACAAAAGGGGAGTTCCTTCCACGTTATCCTCATCAGGTGGCAATCCCAGGCCACCACTCTGGAGACGCTGGCAGAACTCCGTCTGGGCAAATACTCCTCCATCCGACATCCGGCCATTCTTCCCCACGTCCACATATAAAAAATCATAAGTGTGCCGACACCACCGCCATTAAAACAATACTGTGGAACCCCTTATAATTAAAATAATATGACCCCGAATGGGGTGGTGGCACAATGTGGACATGTTTCCCATCTATAGCCCCTCCACAATTGGGAAAGTCCCAACGGCTGGCAAAATGGGATGCCACAGTCTGCCATTCCTGTGGCGTTGAAGGAAACTGGGAAATCAAACAAGAAAACCAAAATCAATTAATTTGGAAGCTAACATTGCAAGAAAATTAGACAATTAAAAACATTATTCCCCAGCATCAGTATAACATTCAATAATTTAATTGTTCTGGAATAACTAATATGGAAAGGCACACTTATCAGATTGCTCACCCCCTCTGATGGAACATTGATTACATTTTTAGGGGGTTGTGAAATCCCTAAAAAAAATTACTTTTAGGACACGCAGGAATTTAGGGACTAAAAAGGCTACAAGACTGCAGTTGTCGCACTCTGCAGGTGCAGTTGCTAACCAGCTTACAGTAAATGAGGTAATGTAAAAAGGCATTCATGTTGCAAGGAGTACACAATCACATGCAAGGGCAATTAATGAAAACACTTTGAGGCTTGCATATGATTTGATGATGGAAATCAGCAGAGCTTCTGCTCATTTACTAAAGCACTGGAACAAATGCACTTGTAGAGTGCACATGCATTTTGCAAAGTGCAACATATATTTGCTTTAGACAAATCAACACCACAGAACATTCCAGCAAATTTTAACGAGGGGGGGGGTGGGGGGGTTGTGAAATCTAGATAATTGCTCATTAGCAGCACACTATTTGGAGTGAGTTTAGGTGGGGGGGGGGGTTGTGAAATCTAGATAATTGCTCATTAGCAGCACACTATTTGGAGTGAGTTTAGGTGGTGGGGGGGGGGGTGGGGGGGTTGTGAAATCTAGATAATTGCTCATTAGCAGCACACTATTTGGAGTGAGTTTAGGTGGTGGGGGGGGTGGGGGGGGGTTGTGAAATCTAGATAATTGCTCATTTGCAGCACACTATTTGGAGTGAGTTTAGGTGGTGGTGGGGGGGGGGGTGGGGGGGTTGTGAAATCTAGATAATTGCTCATTAGCAGCACACTATTTGGAGTGAGTTTAGGTGGTGGGGGGGGGGGGTTGTGAAATCTAGATAATTGCTCATTAGCAGCACACTATTTGGAGTGAGTTTAGGTGGTGGGTGGGGGGGTTGTGAAATCTAGATAATTGCTCATTAGCAGCACACTATTTGGAGTGAGTTTAGGTGGTGGTGGGGGGGGGGGGGGGTGGGGGGGTTGTGAAATCTAGATAATTGCTCATTAGCAGCACACTATTTGGAGTGAGTTTAGGTGGTGGTGGGGGGGGGGGGTGGGGGGGTTTGTGAAATCTAGATAATTGCTCATTAGCCAGCACACTATTTGGAGTGAGTTTAGTGGTGGTGGGGGGGGGGGGGTTGTGAAATCTAGATAATTGCTCATTAGCAGCACACTATTTGGAGTGAGTTTAGGTGGTGGGGGGGGGGGGGTGGGGGGGTTGTGAAATCTAGATAATTGCTCATTAGCAGCACACTAAATACACTCAAACAAAATACATTCCAAATGAGTAGACTAGGTGGATATGTTCCCATCACTTCATGCTGGGAAGGTTATTGAAGGAAAATATACATGCATGACAAAAAATAACAGTAAAAAATTCCAGCATGTGTGAGGATAAAAAGGGGACATTCACACTATATTGCAATGATGTAAGTAGTGTTTGAAGCAAGAAATACATCACATTATCAAAGATTACATAAAAGAACATGTGATGCTAATAAAAGAAAAATATCTTACCTTAATATAGTCCTTCTGCAGGACCTGTATGATGGCAGAACAGGTCTCTGGGATAATGATCCCCAGAGCCTGGGGGGAGATGCCTGTCGAGAACTTAAGGTCCTGCAGGCTTCTCCCTGTGGCCAAATACCGCAAGGTAGCGACCAGCCTCTGCTCCGGAGTGATGGCTTGCCTCATGCAGGTATCCTGCCTGCTGATATAGGGGGTCAGCAAAGCCAACAAACGGTCAAAAACGGGGTCCGTCATCCGGAGAAAGTTCCTGAAATCCTCAGGATTATTCTCACGGATCTCACGGAGCAAAGGCATGTGACAGAACTGGTCACGCTGAAGCAACCAATTCTTGGTCCATGAACTCCTCCTCGCCCTGTTCATGGACTGGTCTTGGGCTGAAGAATAAACTACAGCACCAAGCACATACAATGCACGAGCTCTACGACGAGTACGTACAGGTAACATGGCTTCAAAACGGTCGGCTGGTCAGAACGCACTAAACAGAACGCACTGAAGAACAGCAAGGCCTGTGAAGAACGACCTGAAAATCAGGAACGAGCGGGCCAATAAAACAAAGATTTCTCAATGCCAACTGACCAAACGCACTGAAAAGCAGATGCAAACCTCACAAGCACAGACTGAACAACAGTTAAAACAAACTGAAAAGTACGAGTCTCACAAGCGCGAATCGTCTCTCACCAAACTTCTACTAACACGAGATAAACACGAGATTAGCAGAAGGAGCCCAAAGGGTGTCGTACGGGCTATTGAACTTCCGTTTTATAGTCTCGTCGGACTTGGTGTACGTCACCGCGTACTAGGCTGTCGTACTTTTGTGTGGTCGTGTGTGTGCAAGTCCGTTCGTAAGAAAGTCTGCCGCAAGTCCGCCGAAGGTACGTCGGAAGTCTGTCGGACAGGCTGTCGGACTTTTGTAGACGAAAAGTCCGACCGTGTGTACGCGGCATGACAGTGAGTGAAGGGGTTAACTGGGGGGGTTAGGGGGGGTGAAATGTGTGCTTATGTGTACTGTGTCAGTGTAGTGTTGGTGAAACTCACGTTCGGATGTCCTTTCTCTGGAACGGAAAAGAGTTCCACGAGGGGAGATGACATCACTTCCCCAGGGAGTGTTTACACTTACACAGGCAGGGGAGGATTTCATTCGTCAGGAGCGATCAGCAGGTTCCGGACAGAAATCATTGGCATGGGCCTGGAGACTGATCGGTTCTACAATGAATCCGATCGGCGCGGCCGTCCTACATAAGGTAACACGCTTTGCCCACCCGTGCCATTCTGCCACAGTAAAACTGCGGTGGCTGGTCGGGAAGCAGTTAAACATCTCACGGAGCACTGTTCAATCCATCATCTGAAAATAGAAAGAGTATGGCATAACTGCAAACCTACCAAGACATGGCCGTCCACCTAAACTGACAGGCCGGGCAAGGAGAGCATTCATCAGAGAAGCAGCCAAGAGGTCCATGGTAACTCTGGAGGAGCTGCAGAGATCCACAGCTCAGGTGGGAGAATCTGTCCACAGGACAACTATTAGTCGTGCTCTCCACAAATCTGGCCTTTATGGAAGAGTGACAAGAAGAAAGCCGTTGTTGAAAGAAAGCCAAAATAAGTCCTGTTGCAGTTTGCGAGAAGCCATGTGGGGGACACAGCAAACATGTGGAAGAAGGTGCTCTGGTCAGATGAGACCAAAATTGAACTTTTTGGCCTAAAAGCAAAACGCTATGTGTGGGGGAAAACTAACACTGCACATCACCCTGAACACACCATGCCCACTGTGAAACATGGTGGTGGCAGCATCAGGTTGTGGAGATGCTTTTCTTCAGCAGGTACAGGGAAGCTGGTCAGAGTTGATGGGAAGATGGATGGAGCCAAATACAGGGAAATCTTAGAAGAAAACCTGCTAGGGTCTGCAAAAGACTTGAGACTGGGGTGGAGGTTCACCTTCCAGCAGGACAACGACCCTAAACATACAGCCAGAGCTACAATGGAATGGTTTAGATCAAAGCATATTCATGTGTTAGAATGGTCCAGTCAAAGTCCAGACCTAAATCCAATTGAGAATCTGTGGCAAGACTTGAAAACTGCTTTTCACAGACTCTCTCCATCCAATCTGACAGAGCTTGAGATATTTTGCAAAGAAGAATGGGCAAATATTTTGCTCTCTAGATGTGCAAAGCTGGTAGAGACATCCCCAAAAAGACTTGCAGCTGTAATTGCAGTGAAAGGCGGTTCTACAAAGTATTGCCTCAGGGGGGGGCGCTATACAAATGTACCCCACACTTTTCACATATATATTTGTAAATATTTTGATAATTTATCATTTTCCTTCCACTTCACAATTATGTGCCACTTTGTGTTGGTCTATCACATAAAATCCCAATAAAATACATTTATGTTTTTTGGTTGTAACATGACAAAATGTGGAAAATTCCAAGGGGTATGAATACTTATTCAAGGCACTGTATTATCCTCCATTAGATGTCATCAGTCTTCCATGCTGAATGGTAGGGGGAATTTTGGAGGTTTAGGGGTGATTGGGGGGGGGGACGGGTGTTAGCACTTCAGTAGAGCATTATTTCTATTATTACACCGCAGGCACCAGAGGCAGCCTGTCACTGTACCCGGACACCAGATGCAGCCTGTCACTGTACCCTGCCACCAGATGCAGCCTGTCACTGTACCCTGCCACCAGATGCAGCCTGTCACTGTACCCTGCCACCAGATGCAGCCTGTCACTGTACCCGGACACCAGATGCAGCCTGTCACTGTACCCTGCCACCAGATGCAGCCTGCCACCGTACCCGAACACCAGATGCAGCCTGTCACTGTACCCGGACACCAGATGCAGCCTGTCACTGTACCCTGCCACCAGATTCAGCCTGCCACTGTACCCGGACACCAGATGAAGCCTGTTACTGTACCCAGACACCAGATGCAGCCTGTCACTGTACCCTGCCACCAGATTCAGCCTGTCACTGTACCCTGCCACCAGATTCAGCCTGTCACTGTACCCTGCCACCAGATTCAGCCTGTCACTGTACCCTGCCACCAGATTCAGCCTGTCACTGTACCCTGCCACCAGATTCAGCCTGTCACTGTACCCTGCCACCAGATTCAGCCTGTCACTGTACCCGGACACCAGATGAAGCCTGTCACTGTACCCGGACACCAGATGAAGCCTGTTACTGTAGCCGACCACCAGATGCAGCCTGTCACTGTACCCTGCCACCAGATGCAGCCTGTCACTGTACCGAACAGCCGTGATGGGGTGGTGTTGCGGGTGGTGATACAACCAAGCCTGATCTCTGCCAACCAAGCCTGGTCTCTGTTTGGCCACCACTGTCTGTGGCCCAGGGGCTTGGGGACCCCTGGTTTACAACATTATTCTCATCTAGGTGAGAATAGTGGCAGGTAGCGTGGTGGACCAACCATAAATTACAAAAAAATACAATGGGGCAAAGATGTATTTTAAGGAGAAGGTCCACTATAATGCCCAGGTCTGATTTGGGGAGAGGTACGGATCCTATACAGAAGGGCTATTGTGCGCCAGTCATTCTTCCGCTGTGGAATGTAAACCTGAATATTATGTGCTGGATAATTCCTGTGCCGGGAGAAAAAAATCACAGCCCTTTCAGTTCTGTTCCCGACTCAGGTAAACAGCGCATTGGATTTAATGCATAAATGGCTGTAATTACTTCTGATTCCTTTCTCGTTTTTTTATATAACCACCTGCCGCTTCCTAGACTTCTATTTCATGGCTGCAATGTCACACTCGGGCAAATAGAATTCACTTCTCGCCTCACTCAGCGGGTTCCCATGTGTCTTGGAACATTGCAGAGATGGAGAGAAAATGAGAATTAAAAAGAAAAAAAAAAAAAAACATAAAAACAAAACAAAATAAAAGTATCATTTAGGAAAGCTAACCAGGAGCGTTCGTAGGATCACCACCCGCGGAGGTGCCGTGACTCACAGAGTAACGCAGTCTTCAAAGCTCGGCAGAATAGCATGGCGGGTCCCCAAGATGAGGGGGGACAAGGGGAGAAGAAACCAGCAAAGGAAAATGATTTGTTGCTAATGAAAACAAAGGGCAGTTCAGGTTATGATTCCGGTAATTGGTATCCAGTGGTATGTTAAAATGTAACCTTAGAGTCTCCGATAACTTTTTTATTTTATTTTTGATGCTCTAAAGGACCCCTAAGTAAACGAGAATTAGGGATTTGTCTGTTTTTGTTTCTGCATTTATATACCCCAAATAATGACTTGGACTGCCTGACGTGGGTTCAACCCTTTCCTTTTGCATTTTGCACACATACCAAAATGAACATTTTAGGCCTGAAGATTAGTGAAAACCCCCAAATATTATATAAACTATATTTTCAAAAGTATTGGGACACTTGCCTTTACACGCACATGAACTTTAATGGCATCCCGGTCTCGGTCCGTAGGGTTCAATATTGCGTTGGCCCACCCTTTGCAGCTATAACAGCTTCTGGAAGGCTGGGAAGGCTGTTCACAAGGTTTAGGAGTGTGTCTATGGGAATGTTTGATCATTCTTCCAGAAGCACATTTGTGAGGTCAGGCACTGATGTTGGACGTAAAGGCCTGGCTCACAGTCTCCACTCTAATTCATCCCAAAGATGTTCTATTGGGTTGAGGTAGGGACTCTGTGCAGGCCAGTCAAGTTCCTCCACCCCAAACTCGCTAATCCGTGTTTTTATGGACCTTGCTTTGTGCACTGGTCTAAATCATTTGGTGGAGGGGGGATTATGGTGTGGGGTTGTTTCTCAGGGGTTGGGTTTGGCCCCTTAGTTTCAGGGAAGGGAACTCTTAAGGCCCCAGCATACCAAGACATTTTGGACAATTTCATGCTCCCAACTTTGTGGGAACAGTTTGGGGATGGCCCCTTCATGACTGAGCACCAGTGCACAAAGCAAGGTCCATACAGACATGGATGAGCGAGTTTGGGGTGGAGGAACTTGACTGGCCTGCACAAAGTCCTGACCTCAACCCAATAGAACATCTTTGGGATGAATTAGAGTGGAGACTGTGAGCCAGGCCTTCACGTCCAACATCAGTGCCTGACCTGACAAATGTACTTCTGGAAGAATGGTCAAACATTCCCATAGACACACTCCTAAACCTTGTGAACAGCCTTCCCAGAAGAGTTGAAGCTGTTACACCAACCCAATAGAACACTTTTGGGATGAATTAGAACGGAGACTGCAAGGCTGGCCTCCTCCTCCAATATCAGTGCCTGACCTCACAAATGCCCTCCTGGAAGAATGGTCAAACATTCCCATCAGTAGAGGCTGGTGGGTTGTTCTTTTGGAGGGCAGCAAACAAACAAAACAGAGTGCGGGTAGCGGCGGCTCCGGTGTCCGCTCCTCAAGGTTCCTCCGCTGCGTGGCTCCTCTTCCGCCAAAGCTCTAGGCATCCTATAGGATCGCCTGATGCTTTGGCCAGTCGGGAAACAGGTCTCACGACCTGCCTCCTGATTGGCGGGGAGGAGCTTTAGTGTGAAAATAACAAAAATGCATTCGCTATCGTCACACAACAGGGTGGGATCAGAGCGCAATGCTCTGTCCTCCGAGGCCACCCTTTTTCGAAGCCAGTTAGAGCCTTCGGCTCTAATCAGGTGCTTCAAAAAAACACCCCCGCCATTGGAATCCATAGTCCGGCGTCCTGATATGTAGATCAGGGGGTCAGACGCATGGATAGGGGGGGCTGCGCTCGTACGCCCTCTATAGACGGGCTGCCACTGATTCCCATAGACACACTCCTAAATCTTGTGAACAGCCTTCCCAGAAGAGTTGAAGATGTTATAGGCGCAAAGGGAAGGCCAACTCAATATTGAACCCTACGGACTAAAACTGGGATGCCATTCAAGTTCATGTGCGTGTAAAGGGGCGTGTCCCAATACTTTTGACATTATAGTGTATTTTCTGAAAGCAGAGAGCATAGAGAATAATGATGGTAGAAAAAACAACTTTAATCCATTTTAGTGCACATAAATACCATAATATACCCAATCTGAAGGATGAGATTGCACAGAGTAAATAGATACCAAACATGTCAAGCCTTAAAGTGGTAGTAAAGTCTTGTCAGCCACAATTTTTACCTACAGGTAAGCATATAATAAAGATTACCTGTAGGTAAAATGAGTATCTCCTAAATGTGTACCGTTTAGGAGATATTCCATGGAGGAGTAGCTGGTGACGTCACTGGAGCATGCTCTCTAAAGGAACGGCATCTTGTGCCGTTTACTAGCCACTGGATTGCTTTTACCAGCAGCTTCATTGGCCGGCTGGTCATGGAGGCGAACAAAGAGGGGAGTCTGATCAGTCACAGGATTCTCTCCCCATTTACAATCCATGAAAGCACTCTCTCGATGGAGGAGGAAAGAGGGGGAGTGTCCAAGTTGGACCATCTGTACGGCCCAGCATGCACTGGTCGATGACATCACAGGGGGCGGTGCCACCTGGTGATGTCGCCAGGTGGCCCCGGACCTTAACAATTTAAGAACTGTCAGACGGAGGAGCAGGCAGTCAGCGGTTAGCCTTCGACGTAGGCGGAGCTTTTTTTTGGGGTCCGGCGGTGCGACGGGCAGTGTGATTGGTGATTGATCTACTGTACATCGGGGGACATTTTAAAAAAAATATTTTTAATAAAGTAATTGTCAAAAACAATGTGTATGTTTTTATTTCTTTTTGACACTTTTTTTGAGTGAATGAGTAGGGGTACAATGTACCCCTACTCACAAGGCAGTTTTTTCCACTGGGCAAGCTGGGCAGTTGCCCGGGGGCCCCACTCGTCTGGAGGGCCCCGTCCAGGGCCGATCCTCAGTCCTGGAATCTGCTTAAGTTGACTGACTGCACTGGTTGCTCACTTGCTAGAATCACCGGCCGCCCGGCGTCTAGCTAGCAACCAGTAACATCAGTCAGAGGCCACGGCTGCCCCAGCATTCATATCGCGCCGCGGCTGCCCCAGCTGCCCCAGCTGCTAGTGAACAAGCTCCGCCCACCTCCGCCGTTTTCTTCAGACAGCATGGAGAGGGAGCTGAGCGGAAAGACGGCCCTTGATAGCTGGCGCTTCCTTGCTGCTGTGAGTGGCACACTGTACTGCACCAGGCCGGCGGCCTCAAGTAAGCCTAACACTTTCTTCTTAAGTACGTTCAAGTTGTGCATCACACACAGCCACTGTCTGTGCCCCTCAAAAGCTGCCACTGTGCCCATCAAAGCTGCCACTGTGCCCATCAAACGCAGCCACTGTGCCCATCAAACGCAGCCACTGTGCCCATCAAAGCTGCCACTGTGCCCATCAAACGCAGCCACTGTGCCCATCAAACGCAGCCACTGTGCCCATCAAACGCAGCCACTGTGCCCATCAAAGCTGCCACTGTGCCAATCAAAGGCTGCCACTGTGCCCATTAAACTTTGCCACTGTGCCCATCAAACTCGTTTTATATTGTCCAAACGTTGTGTTAATGTTTAAACACTGATTTTGTTGGAAGTACCAATAAATATTGCCTTTTTGATCATTTGCATTTTTATTCTCGTGCGTGATAGTGTAGACAGGGCCTATAATGCTCTTAAGATGGCCCTGCCTACTCATTCACATAGGGGGGCGGGATCTGGGGGCCCTCTTGTTAAAGGGGGCTTCCAGATTCCGATAAGCCCCCTGACGCAGACCCCTACAACCAATGCCCAGGGTTGTGGGGAAGAGGCCCTTGTTCCCATCAACATGGGGACAAGGTTATTTGGGGTATCATGTTGAGGGCATGCAGCCTGGTATGGTTCAAGAGGTGGGGTGCTCACTCGTCCTTTCCCTGTCCTGACCTACCGGGCTGCATGCTCGGATAAGGGTCTGGTATGAATTTTGCGGCGGGACCCCATGCCATTTAAAAAATAAATAAAATTGTCATGGGGTTCTCCTCCAAATTCATACCAGACCCCAAGGGCCTGATATGGATTTGGGGGGGGGACCCCGCGTTGTTTTTTTTGCTGGCTATTCTTTTATTTTTACATTCAGTTGTCAGTGGGGAACCTCACTTTCCACAAAACGCTGCGCCGCAAAACACATAGATGTGAACTACATCCATAGGAGACCATGTTAAATGGACGGTAGTGCGTTTCTGCAAAACACAAAATGCACCAAATAACGCATAGGTGTGAACGTAGGGTAACAAAAAGTTGGAATCTGCAACAAAGTAGATTACCCAGAGAGGAATGTTTTTTTTTCTCAGCAAAAAGTGGAGTTACTCTTAAAATCATATAATTTTGCTAAATCTTCTATGGGATTACGCTTACATGTACTTTATCTAGTATCTAGTATGATGATTGTATCGTGAGCTCCTTCATTTAACCTGGAGTGCCATGATCGAGTACTTACTAAATCCCCGCTCCGTCATATTGGCTGTTGTATGGATTTTGTGTCTTCGTGTCACATACACAGAGAACTCTTCTCTCCGATTCTATAGCGCCTGTCATTATACCGTCATTAATCCATATATTGTAAACTTGGATGCAAATGACTGTGTCACCCTGATTATTAATAGAAGAGACACTTTTGTCCGTGCGCATTATTAGCATAAACCGTTTATCATCCGGTTTACTGAGCCGGGATCAGAGCATTGAATTGTCTGCGAGGTGACATCCGAGAGCTATTTGTCATCGCACTAATGGAGATGTTTTGAAGGCCAGACCATGGCTCAGATCAAGTCGTGGTGGTGACCTCGTCCCCTGCCCTGTAGTTCATGTATGTATTTCTTTTAACGTCTTAGGTGATCAGGGTTCAGCAGGCCCAGAATGGGGCAAAAAATAGGCCCAGGCATTTTAGACTGAGCAGCCAACTTTTCGGTGTCGGTAGACATTCGCTGGGGTGCCTGGTGTTGGCCCTCCACACTGTAATGTGCAGGGACACTGTGATATAAAGGGGACTGCACTGTAAAGGGGCACTGCAATGATTAAAGTGCCCCTTTACAGTGCAGTCCCCTTTATATTACAGTGTCCCTGCTCTCTCTCTCTGGTGGTGCTGGACAGTGTGGCTCTTTCTGGTGGTGCAGGTACAAGCGTGGCTCTCTCTGGTGGTGTGGGTACAGCGTGGCTGTCTCTGGTGGTGCGGGTACAGCGTGGCTCTTGCTCTCTGGTGGTGCGGGTACAGCATGGCTCTCTCTGGTGGTGCGGTACAGTGTGGCTCTCTCTGGTGGTGCGGGTACAGCGTGGATCTCTCTGGTGGTGCGGGTACAGCATGTCTCTCTCTCTCTGGTGGTGTGGGTACAGCATGGCTCTCTCTGGTGGTGCGGGTACAGCGTGGCTCTCTCTGGTGGTGCGGGTACAGCATGGCTCTCTCTGGTGGTGCGGGTACAGCGTGTCTCTCGCTCTCTGGTGGTGCGGGTACAGCACGGCTCTCTCTGGTGGTGCGGTACAGTGTGGCTCTCTCTGGTGGTGTGGGTACAGCGTGGCTCTGTCTCTCTGGTGGTGTGGGTACAGCGTGGCTCTCTCTCTGGTGGTGCAGGTACAACGTGGCTCTCTCTGGTGGTGCGGGTACAGCGTGGCTCTCTTTCTTACTGGTTGTGTGGGTACAGCGTGGCTCTTTCTGGTGGTGTGGGCACAGTGTGGCTCTGTCTCTCTGGTGGTGTGGGTACAGCATGGCTCGCTCTCTGGTGGTACGGGTACAACATGGCTCTCTCTGGTGGTGCAGGTACAGCATGGCTCTCTTTGGTGGTGCTGGGGCTATTAGTCCCCCAGCACAGTCCTCTCTTTCTTTTTCCATGTCTCCTGTAGTAGCTGCTGCAGTGTAGCACTCCTCAGCTTGTTTCCGGGTTTTCTCTTTTCCCCCTTAACAGAGTGCATGCTGGGGACTGTAGACGGCTCCTTGCTGAGAACAATTGGGCCACCAATCTCCGGGACTACATTTCCCATGATGCCCCTCTAGTTTCTTCTGATTGGCCCTTCGCTGTGGCCAATGGGGAGGGAAGAAGAACAGGCAGGAAGCGTTCTTCTCTCCCATGCTGCCGACATGAGAAGGGGGGGCAAGCGGGGGAAACATCCTGACTTCGGCCAGCAGCTCTTCCCCCCTTGACCCACCATGCAGATGCCCATGGCTGGAGGAGGAGGAGCAGTCCATAGGAGCAGAGAGTGGAACTGTCAGCATCGGCTCTGAGGCTGAGCTGTGTGTGAGAGAGACACACAGCTTAACCCATATAGCCTCTAGTTCTCTCGGAGAAGACACAGGCATGGCCGCATAGCGGTGGGCGAGCAGCAGCCGCGGCCTGTGTTGGGCCTGTCAAGGCCACGGTCACCGCTTACCTCCCGCTGTGTGGCTTGATCATCAACATGCCAGGGAGCAGGCGGCCCTGGCCCACCGGGCAAATGGCCGGTCTGCCCTGTGGCCAGTCCGGGCCTGGGGTTCAGTACAAAACGTGAAATTACCTAAAATCTGTTTTTAAAAATAAAATGCTACACACTGCTTGAAAGTTACGAGTATGTCTTGCAGTAGGAGTATGATCTCTGTTAAAATGTAATGGTGTCCATAGGCTCCTTCCTACATGTGCATTCCACAAATATGCAGCCTCTTGGCGGGTGGGCCTTGGTGCCGTGTGGCTGTACATTTCCGTGAATTGATGGCATAGAGTTGTGCCAAAAGTGCACGTCCTGCATGCTCCCGGCAACTAACAGAAAGCTCATGATCACTACTTTAGATTGGGAGCTTTCCGATCATGTGACCACCGGGACAGCCAATTATGGTAGTCACATGATAATCAACCCCGCCCCACCTCCCGGCATCCTAAACCCCTTAAATGGCCGGGAGGTGCGGCTGTTTTTAAAAATAAAATGCTACACACTGCTTGAAAGTTGCGAGTAAGGCTTGCAGTAGGAGTATGATCTCTGTTAAAATGTAATGGTGTCCATAGGCTCCTTCCTACATGTTTCATCATTAGGCTTCCTCAGGTGGTTCATGTTATATATTTTTAATATAATTCCCCTCAAACCATTGTTTCTCTCTAACTGATCAGTATATTTCTTCCACATTCACACTTGATCTTTGATCTTTTTTTTTACTGAACTTCAACTTTAAGGCTGGACATGTTTGGGATCTATTTATGCAGTGCAATATTCCTACGCGTTTCATCATTAGGCTTTATCAGGGGATTCATTTTATATAACTGCTCACAGACCATCGTTTCTCTCTGGATGACCAGTATATTTGTTCTACATTCACACTACATCTTTGGCATTTTTGATCATTTTACTTTACTGAACCTTAGCTTTAAGGCTTGATGTGTTTGGTATCAATTCACTCGGTGCAATTTTCTACGTGTTTCATCATTAGGCTTCCTCAGGGGCTTAGTTTTATAATTTTTTAACCCATTGGCGCAGGCCGCACACAAATATGCAGCCTCTTGGTGGGTGGGCCTTGGCGCAGAGCGGCTGTACATTTCCGTGAATTGATGGCATAGATTTGTGCCAAAAGTGCACGTCCTGCATGCTCCCGGCGACTAACAGAAAGCTCGCGATTACTGCTTGAGATTGGGAGCTTTCCGATCATATGACCACCGGGACAGCCAATTATGGAGGTCACATGATAATCAACCCCGCCCCACCTCCCGACATCCTAAACCCCTTAAATGGCCGGGAGGCGCGGCTTAAAGGGGTTAATATAATTTCCCTCAAACCATCATTTCCCCTAACTGATCAATATATTTGTTCTACATACACACTTGATCTTTTGGCATCTTTGATCATTTTTTTTTACTGAACTTTAGCTTTAAGGCTTGACATGTTTGGTATCAATTTACTTCTATGTGTTTCATCATTAGGCTTCTTCAGGGACCTTTTTTATTTTTTTAATATATAACTGCCCTCAAACCATTGTTTCACTCTAACTGACCAATATATTTGCTCTACATTCACACTCGATCTTTGACATCTTTTATTTTTTTTTTTGCTTTCCTATATGTTTGCACACACATTTTGTGGAGAGCTTCTGTTTTAGCCAATAGGAAGCTAGTTACTAGGAAAAGGAGACAGTTGTTAGCCGCATTTTTCAGGCGCTCCCATTGAAACGTATTAGGGTGCTATCACACTGCCGTGCTGTCGATTCGGCTGCAGAGTGGGCATGGCACAGTGTACCCACAGTTTCCGTGTGGGTTACCTGTGGTATTCCATAGACTTCTGAAAGTGCGCCAAAGATGCAGCATGCAGGACTTTTAGGGCACTTTCAGAAAAAGGCACCAAAATCACCTGATCTAATAGAAGTCTATGGGAAAGGACGACAACAACTACAGGTACACTGCGCCAAACTGCAGCGTGGCCATGTGAAAGCGCCCCAAGGGTAAAAAATGCATGATAATGCCAAGCATTAAAATGTTTCTGGAAATGTCCTTCAGATTGCTCAAGTGTGAATAGGGGCTCCATTCACACTTTAGTGTAGTGTATTCAGGCAATTGTGAGAACTTTTTGACTTTTTATGGAGCCGTACAGGAGCTTTGTTGGGGCAGGATTGCACGTTTTTGGCGTTTGGACTTTTATTATAGGAACGCCTGAAAAATGTGCATTTTTACACATGTTTTTAAATGTTTTTCAGGCACTCCTTTTAAAGTCAATGGGACCAAAAATGCTTGATTTTGCCTGAAAAAAAGCTCATGTACTTTTTCTTTTGCAAACATGGCAGCATACATGTGATATAGCTCCACCCCTATCTCCAACCACAGGACCTGTTTAAATTTATAAAAGGAAAGCAGCTTCCCCCAGTCTCCTTTTTGTCCTCAAAACACTCACAAGAACCCTTGAGAACTTTGTTCTTATGGTGGCTTCCATCTTTCACCCCACCAAGGATGGGTGCTGATATCCCTCCCAGCAGAGACGGATCCTGATCTACAAGAGTTGGATGTCAAAAAGTTCTGAGCACAAATCCTCGAGCCACCTCCTCGTTTAGGGCCTCTGACAGACTGTTCATTCTCCCATCAGGAGAATCTAAGGGGAAGGAAGCCACAGCCAGAACTTTATTATCCTGGATAGTCAAAATCATCCAGAGGGAGTATAGAGCGACCTGGGCAAGATCCTCCGAGAGCAGTGAAGGATCATTCCACCAGGTCTTCCTCTACCTCCTAGGCAGTACAGGCTAGAGTGTCCATAGGGACTATCTGCAAAGCAGTAAGTTGGCCATCACAGCATACCTTCCTAAGGCACTACAGGGTGGACCTAGGAGCTCCTACAACAGTGGATAATGGGAAGAAGACAATTCAGGCCTCCATGTCTATTATTAATTAACGTTGATTTTGCAGTATTTTTGGCTATTAGTTATTTAGCTTGTTATTTATCACATATATGCTGCCATGTTAGTGTCAAGTAAACAGAAAATTGCATCAAATACTTACAGTCATTATCTTTTCCTGATACCAATCCATGGCAGCATACGAACCCTCCCTTTTTTGATCTTGTATTTTTACAGAGAATGGGGGGAGGATGCTCTAGCTTTCCTTTTATAGATTTAAACAGGTCCTGTGGGTGGAGATGAGGTGGAGCTATATCTCATGTATGATCATAAGATGTTAACTTGCATAATTTCAAACAATCTCTATCAACAGCATGCCACACTAACAGAAAAGTGTTAAATGCAAATAAGTGAATAAATAATATCTGATGCAGTCTAATATGTGGCCACAAGATGGCTTGATATTGTGCATGCTCTCTAGAGGGGTCCGGCTTGGTCTCCTTCCAGTCATTAAGGTTGCGTATATATTACGTGGTGACGGGTCATGGCTCTTCCCCTGATGAGGTCATTTGTGACGAAACATGCAAAGGACTGAACCAGAAGTTGTGACATCACAACACATGCGCAATCCAGAATTGCATTATGGGATTCGCACTTTTTTTTCTGAGCTATAAGCAGCTGAGTGCTAAGACGTGAAATTGCATAATTACAAACAATGGCAGGATCTTGTCTTTTTGGCCCTATAGACTTTTTTTAAAGGTGCGCCTAAAAAAACCTGACACGCTTTTTTCCCATGTTTTCTATACACTCCCATTAAATTCTATGGAACTAAAAACTTTAAATTATGCCTGAGAGAACACTCATGTACTTTTTCAAATGACAGGTGTTGATCTATAAATGACTTAGCGCTCGTGTGAATAAGCATAGCGCTGGATTTTGTGCATTTTTTTGTGTGTTTTTGTGTGTTATTTCTTGTGTGTTTTTGCAGTCACTCTTATTAAAGTCTATAGGCCCAAAAGGCTGGATTCTGCCTGAAAAAAGTGTGGCATGCACTTTTTCGAGCGGCAAGTGTCAAGCTACAAGCGGTTGAGTACTCAGATGTGCACATGCATAATATCAAACAATGGCAGGATCTCATGTATTTTGGCCCTATAGAATTTTATTTTGGGAGCACATTTTATTTTTGGGTGCTTTTTCGCATGTTTTTTAGACACTCCCAAGTAAGTCTATGGGACTAAAAACTCTGGATTCTGCCTGGAAAAAATGCTCATTTATGTAGCCCTCTCTTAGCTAGGTTGCTAGTAGCATTGAGGCAAATTTCGTTTTTAGCTCCTCTGTAGCCAGTGGAGTGAAGTTTGATTGCTTCTGGCTGTTCTGGTTTCTAAAGGGTTGCAGGTTCCACTGCTTCCCCCTGATTTCTGGTAAGTTGAAGAATTTAGTGGGTTGGAAGAAGCAAGTCCTCAACTTACATATTTATACAGCCTCAGCTAATCCCTGGTAGGAAGAATGACCGGTAGTGGGCTTAGGTGTGTATAAATAGGTTGGGGTCTGGAACAGCAGGGTCCTTGTCCTGGTGGAGAAGATCCAGCCTGAGGACTGTGGCCCTCTGGGTAACTTAGCTGAAGTTTGGAGGATGCCATAGGAGTCTCAGCTGTGGGAGAGCTGAGAGATCCATGTCTAACGTTGCTGGGAGAAGTTTGAAGGAAGTCCAAAGAGGATTTGACCAGGAGGCACACAGTACAATAGCTGTCTGAAAGAGATCCTAGAGACTGTTCTGGGAAACTCTTGGAGAGACTGCTCCATATTTGCTGGTTCAGGGTTGCTCTTGTGTTGGAGTTCTCTGAACTGTAGTTCACTCATCACTAGCCTCAAGAGGGGTTTGCCCCTGAAGAGACAGCCATAGTCAGAGACAGGGGCGGACTGATAACTCATGGGGCCCCTGGGTAATAGGAAATTATGGGGCCCCCGGGCAATAGGAGAAGATTATGGGGCCCCCGGCAATAGGAGATTATGAGGCCCCCAGGCAATAGGAGATTATGGGGCCCCCAGGCAATAGGAGATTATGGGGCCCCCAGGCAATAGATTATGGGGCCACACAGTATACACACACACACAAATACAGTATACACACACAGACACACAATATACATACACAGTATACACACACAGAATACACATACACACACTGAAAGGGTACTGGAGAGGCGGGACAGCTTTAATCTTGGGATTTTAAAAAAAACACAGATTTTTACATACTATCCCTGGTTTTATTGAGGCTGGCAACCCTGATGGGCCCCTTAGTGGCATGGGGCCCTCGGGCAGTGCCCGAGTGCCCGAATGGTCAGTCCGCCCCTGGTCAGAGAGCGTCCTCCATTAAATTTGCATTAAATTTGGAGATTTCACAGGCTCACCCTGTACCCTAACCCAGTTCTTCAAGAAATAAATCTAAAAAATACCTGCCTGGTTCTTGTGTAGAGAGACTGGTAAGCTACCGCATGCCTGGCTGCTTGCTCCCACTCCGCAAAAGAACTTGGGATAAACAGCACGACTCGTCAGGGGCGCTACATGACTTTTTACGAGTGACCGGCGTTGAGCTACAAATGACTGAGCAATCAGCTGTGAATAAGCGTAACACTTGCATTTTTTTGCGTGTATTTAGCAGGCACTCTGATTAAAGTCTATAGGGCCAAAAACCCTGAATTCTACCTGAAAAAAAAAAAAAAAACTCAGGTACTTTTCCATTTTGCTGGAGAGCGTGTGCTTTTGAAAAACAACAGACCTGCTGGCTGGATCACCAGATGAAAATAGAAGAAAGAAAGCCTAAAAAAGAAAAGTAATGCAGCCCTCACATGCAAGAATTGGTAAACTGTAATATAATAAATATTTGCTTTTGGATTCAATACCGCAAGGGAAGCACATGCAAACTTTTTTTAAAACTTTGTAAAAAAAAAAAAAAAACGACGACGTTTCCAGTTTTGCTTCTTTGCAGACGCATTCTATTAGTCCAGCTGATTATCGTTAATTCTTGGCCGGCGAATCATTTCCTCCGCCGCTGTTTACCTGCAGAACGTCACTTTGCATTTTATCTCTCCCGGTATCTCAATGTTTCTCTTTCGGCTTCCAGCTCATCAATACATATCATTATGATTTTTTTTTTTTTTTTTACTTTCATTTCTCTCCAGCAACCGGCTTTAAATCTCCAGATTATCCCACTCCTTCCAGGGAGCAATTAAACTTCTATAAGATAATGATGTTATTGCGGGAAAGAGAAAAAACAAATCCCCGTCTCGAAACAGCAAGAAGTGAAGTCAAAGCTGCCATCAAAGAACGGGGGGAAAAAAAATTCAGTGAAATATGTTATTTACCGCTCAGAAAAAAAAAAAAAAATGACATTGAGCGCTTTCTTTAAGGTCCGTTGCGTTATTAGCGTTCCGTTGGCTGACACGCTGACATCTTGTGACACTTCTGTGTTCCAGCTAAGCCTTTAACATTAATTGGGAAGTAGGAATTGTGAAACCCTTTTTTAATGAGGTATCCTCTTGTACATTCTAACTTAACACATTATTTACAGTGATTCCACTAATGGTTCCATCCATCAGAGCGGCAGGAGAGACAGAGAGAGTGAGAGGAGAGGGAGGAAATAAAAGTTTAATATGGCAGCGAAAAAAGCGACTCCAAGAGAAACTGCCAACGCACGCCAATAATGGCATCCTGGAGGCATTGCAAAGTCAGAAAGTCCATTTAGCTTTCTTTTTCTTTTTTTTTTTGAATCCAGATTTAGCAGGGCTTTCACAGAGCTTCTGGGCGGGACTATGGTCTCAAGACTTCTGTGCTGTGTGATCAGCTTTTACCTCTCTTTTGTATGTGGGGACGTTTAAATAAACATACTCCAGGCTTCTCCTGATGCAGACAGGTGTCTAAATACACAGACCTCCCAATTTTTCGAGATGTAGGTGTAGCGCTGGTAGATTTTCTACCGCTGATAGGTAAATCTTGTGGGTTACTTGTTAGGTGAAGGTAGATTTGCCTCTGTTCCAGCTTGGCTGAGTTGCATGTGGTTCCACACTGCGCCGGTGGGTGTCGTTGTCACCATGGGCTGGTGTTGGAAAAGCAACGTGTTGAAGCGTATGAGTGCTCCTCTGTCCCAGAGACAACTCGGTGGAGGTGGTCCTCCGAGTTGCATTCTGGGAGAGGGTATTTATGGGACAGACGCCATGTTTAGGGGTTCGTTTTCAGCCACCTGCTGGCCCTCCTGGCCGACAGGTATGCGTTAGGAGTACCACCTCGTGGTCCTCCGTTCCGGAGGCCCGCGTCGCTGTGGCATGTGGGTGGGCCCAGAAGCTTGTCTGGGGCCTACCACAGCAGCAGAGGAATGGTCCTGAGCTGTCTGTCCTGCGAGAAGAAGCTGGACAACTGAGAAGATCCCAGGGGAGGACCCATCATGGAAGGATCATGCAGAGTACTGGTCTGGAGAGAGGCCTGGTGACTCGGTTGGAAGACGTATCCTGAAGTAATCTTACTGCATAGTACTGCCGGGTTGGCCTAAAGGTTCAAGTACTGTGTCTGACATTCATCGCAAACCAATACATCCTGTGGCAGAGGATCGTATGGGTTTTATTCCAAACAAGTCTGTGGCAGAGACTTTTGTTCGTACTGGCTGCTAGGCAAGTGAGAGAGGCCTATCCAGGCAGGCAAAGATTGAATCCCACAAGGGGAGTGCATTCAACTACAAGTGTTCAATTCCAAAGAATGTTCTAAAGAATACTAAGGAAAGGTATTTGAGCTTCCCTGCAACTTTCCTTCTGCCTCTTTTCTGCTACTTCCTTTATTACTTGTTCATTAAAGCATTGGAAAATCTACTCAAGTGTTCGGTGCTTATATCGTCCAGAGGAAAACTCAGCGGGACCCTAGACCCGGTGCCGGTGAAACAGAGGTATCGAGAGTGAAGGTAACAGCCCGCTTTAAACCAGCAGCTCCATCGAGAGTTAGTGCTACGTAGGCATAGGACCCACCCCCTGCCACGCCCCCTTAACCACTTGCTTACTGGACACTTATACCCCGTTCCTGACCAGGGCAGCGCTTTCAGCCCTGTCACTCTTTGAATGACAATTACGCAGTCATACAACACTGTATCCATGTACCCATATGAGCTTTCTTTTGGTGGTATTTAATCACCACTGAGTTTTTTATTTTTTGCTAAACAAACAAAAAAAGACAGGACATTAAAAAAACAAAGGAAACACTTTTTCATATTTTTTTGTCATAAAATTTTGCAAACAGGTAATTTTTCTCATTCACCGATGGGCACTGATGAGGTGGCACTGATGGGCACTGATAGGCAGCACTGATAGGTGGCACTGATGAGGTGGCACTGGTGGGCACTGATGAGGCTGCACTGATGAGTGGCACTGCTGGGCACTGACAGGTGGCACTGGTGGCACTGATCAGGAGGCACTGATGGGCACTGATCAGGAGGCACTGATGGGCACTGATCAGCAGTAGTGATGGGCACTGATAGATGGCCTTGGTGGGCTCGGATTTTTAAGCAATAGATGGCACTTATTAATAGTACTGGTTGGCACTTAGGGGATCGATGTCCCTCTTTTCTTCACACTTAACAGCGGGTGGGAAAAAAAAAAAGTCGGAAACCAGCTTCTGTTTACTTCTGTGATGGCTGGCAGCTGATCACCTGGTAAAGGGCCCTGTGTGATTGGCCCTTTACCTTGCTCTGTGATCAGCTGAGTCCGAAGGTGGCACAAGTACGGGAGGAGGTACATGGACGCCCTAGCGGCATTTGAGGTCTGTGCTGTAGCCGTCTTTTGGCTATAGTGTGGACGTCAAGGGGTTAAAGGAGAATTAAAAAAAAGATTAGCTAAAGGGATTTTAAAGTCTTGTTTTTTTTTTTTTTTTGTATAAAATAACAAACATGTTATACTGACCTGCTCTGTGTAATGGTTTTGAACAGAGCAGCCTGGATTCTCCTCCTCTCAGATCCCCCCCCCCACAGCAAGCAGCCCGCGGTCTGTGTGTCCATTCACAAATGGAGCCGCCACTCAGCCCGCCCCCTCTGTCTCCTGATTGGCTCACTGGCTGTGATTGACAGCCGAAATCCAATCAGGAGTGCGAGTCCCCAGAGAGCCAAGGATCTCATTGTGTATGGACATTGTGGTCCAATAGAGTGAGGATGGGCTTTCATGATTGCCACCTGGGTCAAATCCCAGAGTAGGGAAAAAGAGCAGAGTCTGGAGCAGGCCTTAACATAGTAGTTGCCACAACAGATCTCGAGTAGGGTGATAAATCATATCCTCACTGTGTCAAATGTCCTCCAAATGGTTAAGTATTACGTGGGCTGCTGCACACAGGAAGTTTTTTACCTTCATGCATAGAAGGTAAAAAAGCTTGTGCCTTTACAACCACTTTAAACCCACAGGTGCTTTTTTTACCACTACTATTACTTTATACTGGCTTTTGACATTTACAAATGCAGCAATTTAGAAATTGGATGAAAGGTTTAGCACTGGGAAAGAATGCAAACAGCAGGGCGCTGAGGTCTGTATCAAGTAAAAATCACTTTATTAAAATAAGCAGTATTGACATCTGCCTTTGTCCCCCTGTTTTTTTGGGGGAGGTAACCCATCAACAAATTTGTCCATCTTCTGGTTTCGGACTGTCAGAGGTATGTGCTGTGCATCTTCCTGAGGTCATGACAATGTCTATGTATATTTTTTGTGTTTATCATGTATTCATGTATATTTTTGCTTTTTATGTTAGAGCTGGATTATTGTGGTGGTCCACACTATTCCCTGAGGAAGCCATTACTGGCGAAACATGTTGGGATTCAACATCCATCTGAGACCACTTTTCCCTTCCCTCTTAGGTCTCCGGCAACCCAATATGTGAATTGTATGTGCTCTATCTTTGATTTTAACTATTTCTATATCCCCTGTTTATCCTTGTCCTTATTCTTTTGTATTCAATAAAAAGAAATGATATAATCCCATTTCCTCTACATTTTCAATTTCGTCAAATGGGATGAGGTACTCATCCTTTGTTAAATATGCTGCGGCCGGCTTCCTGGCCTGCTAATCACTGGTTGTTAAGGATGCTGGCGGCCTTCCCTTTAAAGAAGAAAAAAACTCTGCTAAACACTGGACACTGGCATTTAGCAGAGTTTAGTAGAGTTTAGGAGCTGTCAGTGTCTTTTTCTACCAAAGCTCTGCTGCTCTCCAGGACGCGCTGGCAGAGGGGTTCATCTGCCACTAAACTCTCCTGGCAAAAAACGTTGATGAAAGCCTATGTGTGCATGAACCCATAGAATAATATGCTGGGGAGCGTAAAAGGCAGTTAAAAAACAATGTCTGACGTCCAAAACAGCAGGTATAATAAACACCCAGTGTGAATGAGGCCTAAGAAGGTGCATTGCAAGACAACTAGAAAGTGGAGTAGTAAAATATGAGATCATAAAAATGAGATGCAAAAAAAAAAAAATTAAATATTGATAAATATTGTGATATACTATAAGTTATCAATAAAATGCATTGATTAATAACGCTATGTGCTATAAATAATAAGCTATAAGTACCGTATTTATCGGCGTATAACACGCACATTCATTTTAAGAGGGACGTTTCAGGAAAAAAACTTAAATTTTAAATAAGGAACTTTGAAGAAAAATAAGGGTCAATGCCCATCTGCAGCCTCAGAAGTGCCATCAATGCAGCCTCATCAGTCCACATCAATGCAGCCTCACCATTGCCATCAATGCAGCAGCCTCACCCATAGGCGTGCGCACAGGGTGTGCCAGGTGTGCCTGGGCACACCCTAATCGCCTTGTGTGGTGCATATTCCCCCCTGTTTAGACCACTGATATTTCATCCCAAAAAAAAATGTTACAAGATAAAATAATTTAAAAAATAATCGAATAAAACTACTGACACTGTCCACTGCCCTACTGACACCATCAGTACATATACACATGCATATGTATTTGAGCTTTGGGGTGCACACCTAATGCAAGAGGCTGCGCACACCTATGGCCTCACCATTGCCATCAGTGCAGCCTGATCGATGCCCACCTGTAGCCTAGAGGTGACAGGGAGGGGGGGGGGGGCGGGACGAGCACCGACAGATTACATACAGTGAGAATGGTGGCCCAGGAGACAGGACTTCCTATTACAGAGGCCGCCAAGTAAACAGGAGATTCTCACTGTATGTAATCTGACAGCGCTCGTCCCGCCCCCCTCCCTGTCCCCTCCAAGGCAGCTAAAATTCAAGTATTGGCGTATAACACGCACGCGCTATTTGCACTCGATTTTCAGGGTGAAAAGGGCTTGTTATACGCCAATAAATACAGTATGCTAACCAACGCTGTAAGGAGAGTCATGCCTTCCACTGACCACCAATATATGGAACATTCTACTACCCACTAGCCACCAATATAAGGGACTGTCACAACTCAGCAGCAGAGATGGGCAGATCTGCGTGGCTACACTCAGGAGACTGGGACCAGACTGTGCATGCTTTAAAGGATATGTAAACGTTTGTAGTTTAAAAAACAAACAAAAATACAAACATGTCATACTAACCTCCTCTGTACAGTTGGTTTTGCACAAAGTGGCCCCGAGCCTCCTCTTCTGGGGTCCCTCAGTGGCACTCCTGGCTCCTTCACTTCTCGAGTGCCCCGCCGGAGAAGCGTTGTCCCTCAGGGGACACCCGTCCGGGCACGCTCCTGTGTTCTCCTACTGCGTCCATTGATACAGACAGCCCCACCCCCCGGTTCCTGCGTCATTGGATTTGATTGACAACAGTGGGAGCCAATGGCTGTGATGCTATCAATCTATCCAATCAGGACCCGAGACACTGGCTGGAGCAGGTGTGCTCTTCCCCGGCGCAGCAATGATTGGGCTCAGGTAATTAAAAAGGGGGCTCTGGGGGGCTGGTGCACTACAAGAGTTTTTTCACCTCAATGCATAGAATGCATTGAAGTGAAAAACTGCAAGGGTTTACAACCCCTTTAAGTGAGATTCATTTACAGTGAAACAAAGTCCATCCAATCACCTAGCACACAGCAAACATCAAAATACAAGTGATCCAAAAACCCAGTGATAGAATACCTGACTAAAAAATCTAACACACAGAAAGCCTAACTACAACTAACTATATACAAAATATACAAAATGGGAAACACAGAAAGGCAGTTAAAACTGGGAGGTGCAGAAGGCAGATGGGAAAAGGAACAAGACAGCAGGGTATTGGATACAAGGTACAGGGCAGGAGCAGGATCAGGAGTACTGGCAACAAGATCTGGCAGCAGCAAAACACTGAACCAAGAGTCACCAAAAGAGACAAACTAAATATCCTCCCAGCAGCCAGCATCAGGTGGAGACTGATTATTTAAAAAAGGGCTGCTGGTAGACACCCGGTGGTAGACACCCGCTGGTGGACACTGGAACTACAACCCTCCACCCAGGGAACCACAGTGCCACCAGCAGGCGATTAAGGTCCTGACAGGGACATTCATCCCACTGTTCACCAATGTAAGAAGCATTCTTCCCACTGACCAATAATGTAAGGAGCATTCTTCCCACTGACCACGAATGTAAGGAGCATTCTTCCCACTGACCACCAATGTAAGGAGCATTCTTCCCATTGACCACCAAAGTAAGGAGCATTCTTCTCACTGACAACCAATGTAAGGGAGCTTTCTTCCCATTGCCCATCAATGTAAGGAGCATTTTTTCCACTGACAACCAATGTAAGGGAGCTTTCTTCCCATTGCCCATCAATGTAAGGAGCATTTTTTCCACTGACCCCAATAAATTGGTTCTAGCAGGGGTTCCTTGAGCATCAAAAATTATTTTGAGGGTTCCTCTGTAGTAAAAAAAAAAAAAAAGGTTTAAAAAAGGCCTCTTTAGGATGTTCATTGGGCTAACTGCTAGCCATTAGGCACCCAGGCTCTTTAATCCATTGAATCCAAGTACCAGATGGTAAGCATAAAGCAAAAGATCTGAGCTGGTGCCCATACTTTTTCTTTTTTTTTTTTTTTTCAATGATTTTATTATGTTACTATATTGCTAATTCCAGCAACAAAACTGAGAAAACCGGGTCTGTGAAGCTGGGTTTTATTAAACTGAGAAAGACTTTAAATGCACACCTGAGATTATGGAGTCTTCCACTTAGTCTGAGTGCAATTTATTTCTCAGCATTCCTGTCCACTTACATCCATTTCCTCTAATTAGTTTGCTTTGCCTTTTTCTCCAAGGAGCTGGCTATTTCGTTTAGCGATAGTATTTATTTCCTATTTATTTATTTCACTGACAAAATAACGCACTTAGTATTAGAGGAAAGATAAGGAAAAATTAACCTGCAGTGCTCCTCTTTAGCATGACTGTCCGAGGCCCAATAGCGTAAGAGGAAAAGATGTGGTTGGCCACCACTGCAATCTGAAGGACATTTGTGCATGTGCAAGAGCCAAAAACACATGTCTTTGCATCTTCTGATTGTTCTCCACTTTTTCTACTTTCCAGTTTCCCACCCAGAAGGTGTGTTTGACTAAGCTCGTGTCTGTCTCCAGTTGGCTACTGATGCTCCAAAAGTCCCTATTTTGGTCCTGGCTCTCAAGTGTGCTTGTTAGAGGGCCCCCTGCTGCTCGGGTTGTTCAGTCAATTCCTGTATTTGGGCCCTTGGTGTAACAGCTTAGCAGAAGCTGTTCATTTGTTCATCACCCTAGGTCTAGGCACTTGATACTTGGTATACCCATGGATCCTGGTTTAGTCTCTAGGTGCTCCCACCCCATACCTAGGGCCCATGCTAAACAGGTGCCCAAGTGATGAGGCAGATGCAGTGGGGGAACCAATTGTGGTCACCAGCTGTCAGTGAACCACCACCACCCCTACTCCAAAACGGTTAACAGGGAATTCCTCAGGTATTGACTGTGCAGTATGTCCCTTCCTTCCCTTCCCTGCAGGGTTCAGTATACTTGGCCACATTCTAGCGTCTCTGTATTATATATCCTTCACCATTATATTTTATTTATCTTCAATATATATTTTTTTATATTCCTTGTTTTATCAAAATACATTTGATTCCCTTACCCTTATCTGTATTTCTTCCTCCTTTTTACTTAAAGTGGGTTATATATGGTGAAGTTACAACTTTACAGTGCTGTTTGGCTTTCCTAGTGCCCCATGTACCCATACTTTTTCTTAGCAAAGTATATGTAAGTACTAATTGAGGCTATGTTAGCCCATCATATTAGACTGTGTTATGTCCAATAATGTACATCACTCTTTCTATTTCTTTTTCCTTTATTTTAATATAGCCTGGCCCCTGTTTGCCCCCTGTGGTCACACAAACCAAACCTCCCTTTGCCGTGATTGTTGGGCTGCCCGGTTTTGTGCCCTATTGTGGGGGTCCCTTTGGTAAGTTTGGGTGCGATTTGTGGGGTGGGAGAGTCTATGAGCCATGACATTCAATTTGTGTGATTTTTTTGTAATTTTGTCATAATAATATTTCCATTTTTTGATTTTGTAATATTGATGATGTGTTTATTATTATCAGAACCACTGTTAAACACTGGTGACTACATAATCCCCTGAAGAAGCCATTGTTTGGCGAAACATGTAGGGACTTGACATGCATCAGTGACCATCCCATGACCATCCCATGCATATGGACATTTTGGCCAGTACCACTGTTTGTATATTACTCTGCTTATGTTTTACGCACCCTATGTTTGTTGTTCGCTGTATATTTATATAATAAAATTTATATTTTTTTAAGTAAAAACTGTAGCTTCTATACATTGGGCACCGTTATAATCCCTATCCAACCCCCCTTTGTAAAAAAAAAATTACATTATTAATAATAATAATAATAATAATTAATTTTGTGTTAGGGTTAGGGTGTTTAGTTATTTATTATTATTTTTTAAGGGTAAGGGTTAAAGTTAAGGGTTAATTATTTATTTATTGTTACTTAGTATTAATTTATTGATTTTTTGAAATTTTATTTATGATTTTAATTTATTTGTGTATTTATTTTACATTTATTTATTCATTTATTATTATTGGTATAGTAATAAATAAAATAAAAAATAAATAAAATAATAATAAATAACCCTATCCCCAACTCCTAATCCTAACCCTAACCTAAACTGAACTAGAACCCCTTATGCTGCATACACACGGCCTGCCTTTGCATCGGGCAAAACTCCATCGGCATCTCCGATGAAAAAATGTAAAACAGGCTCTAAATCTAAGTCCGTCGGAAATAATAATAGAATAAGTCCGTGGTCTGAATGTCCGATGAAAAGCTCCCATCTGACTTCTTCTGCCAGAAAGTCCAACCGTGTGTACATGGCATTACCCTAACGAAAAAACATTATAATAAATGAATAATAATAAAAGAAGAAATAAAAGCTAATGGAAAAGCTTAAAAAGCTGAAATACCTAGCAACAAATGATGCAACAGATAACAGTTTTCTCTATTGGCTAATAGAAAAAAGCCAAAGCACGAAAACACTGCATATAAACGTGCAAAGTCACGGAAAAATTTCGCGAAAAAATGCCGGAAAAGCGCTCAAAGATGCTACGCTCAGGTGTGAATGCAGCCTAAGAAAATCATAAGGAAAAGGACCCACGTTATATCTTCAGAAAAGAAACAGGTAGGGTTCTAAAATAAAGTTTTCTAAAAAAAAAAAATCTTTGCATCTTTTCCTTCTTTTAAACAAAACGGAACTTTTACACAAGATTGCCGTAATCTTCGAATATTTGTCACAGACATCAATAGCGCTTATCTCCCCTTCATTCTTCCTCCCGGCATACACCCTGCCTCCTGTGATGGCTCCCTTGCTTCGTGTCATTAGGAAAACCAAGGACAATGCTAAGTCTCAGCATCATTAAGGACAAAGCCGCGCCATTGATCTTTCTCAGACTTTCTTAATGAACTACATCTCTTGATACGAATGTTCTCAGTGCTGCGGAGGTGCAGTGCCTTTTATCTGATTGTAGCGAGTCCTTCCATCCTTGTAGCTTCTGAATTCTTTATCTCCTCCGCTCACGCTTCCTCCATGCAAATGGAGTCTGCTGCGCCACAGACTTATAATGAGCTCACATTGCTGACACAACATTGTGGACCATGCATGCCCTGGCAGTGTGAGCCCACCTGGGAACCCTATATCGACTAAACTCAGTATTTTGGCCCTTACTGAATCATTTGTGTCTGCTTCAGGTTGGTATATTAACATTCCAATTCTTAGGGGTGTCGTGCAGTAAATTAAAAAGACTGTAAATTAATTTTCGGCTTGTTTTTTTTTTTTTTAACCTGAGGTGTGCAAGAAAGCAATTTCACGTGAGATAAATAAATGGTTGGCTGAATGGACGGGCTACAAGGGACAGCCTCAGACTGCCTTTGGAAGCTAAAATCCAAACAAACAGCTAACTGATTAGCAAGTCTTGTGATTCAGGCGCTCCTGCCAGACAGTACAACCAAGCCAAAACACGCTTTTCTCCACTACAATTTTTAAAAAAAAATTTGTATTCTCTTTATTTAGCTTTTGTATTGAAAGGTACAAAATAAAGCCTGTTGGGCATATCCAGGCATATAGAGCTACATATAAAATAAACAACAAAAGCAAACAAAACAACAAGGCAATTGTTGGCAACCAATGTCCATCCGAAGTACTGCTTATAAGTAACTATGGATTCAGAAAGGATAGTGGGCAGGCTTACTCCACTAAGGAGGCCAAACTCTAGGGTCAAGGAAAGAGTAAAAATGGTATGAGGCAAGTCATCCAGAAGCGTCATCTGTGGGGGGCAGTTGTGAAAGAATCAATCCAGATAGTCCATGTTTTGGAAAACTTTTGTGGACAACCCTTACGCTCCATACACACGATCAGACTTTCCAACGGGAAATGTTGGGTGTGAGCTTGTTGGCTGAAAGTCCGACCGTGTGTACGCTCCATCAAACATTTGTTGTCGGACTTTCCGCCAACAAATGTTGGCTAGCAGGTTCTCAAATTTTCAGCCAACAAAACTTTCTTGTCGGACTTTCCGATCGTGTGTACACAAGTCCATAGCACAAAAGTCCACGCATGCTCGGACTCAAGTACGAGCCGAAAGCGCTCGGTCTTGTAAAACTAGCGTTCGTAATGGAGATATCACATGACTATTGAACTTCCTTTTTTTAGGCTCGCCGTATGTCTCGTACGTCACTACGTTCGTAATTGTTGGCCAACATTTGTGTGACCGTGAGTATGCAAGACAAGTTGGAGGCAACAACCTTCAAACAAAATTCCACAGTTTTGTTGTCGGAAAGTCCGATAGTGTGTACGGGGCATTAGACTTATGTGTATTTAAGTGTATTTGTACAATGGTACAGCTGAATTAACCAGAATTTTCCAAAAGAATGGTTTTGCAAGCATAAAATAACAATATACCTATTGGCGTTCTCATTGCCTTGGACATGGCCAATAAGTGTACTAAGCCTAGAATGCAGACATCCACCATCAGTGGCACAGATATTAATGCACATTTGTGTATACACTCAGAGACTTCCTTCCAAAAGGACTGGACCCTCGGGCACAGCCAGAGAACATGGATAAAGGGTGCCGGGTCCTTCCGGACAGCGCCAATACGTGGCCAGGATTGTTGGGTAGGGTTGGGTCTGGTGGTAGGGGACTCAATTCTTAGAAGGACAGAGAGGGCAATCTGTAACCAAGACCTGAAGCGCCGAACAGTATGTTGTCTACCGGGCGCTCGGGTTCAGCACATCACGGATCTTGTGGACAGATTACTGGGAGGGGCTGGGGAAGACCCGGCTGTCATGGTGCACGTTGGCACCAATGACAAAGTCAGAGGCAGATGGAGTGTCCTAAAGAACGATTTTAGGGACTTAGGAGCTAAATTGAGGAAAAGGACCTCCAAGGTAGTATTCTCAGGAATACTACCGGTACATCGAGCCACACCAGAGAGGCAGAGGGAGATTAGGGACGTAAACAAGTGGCTGAAGAGCTGGTGTAGTAAGGAGGGGTTTGGGTTCCTGGAGGACTGGGCCGACTTCTCAGTCGGTAACCGGTACTATAGAAGGGACTGACTGCACCTAAATGGGGAGGGTGCAGATATGCTGGGAATGAAGATGGCCAAAAAGTTAGAGGGGTTTTTAAACTAGGCAATGGGGGGGAGGGTCCAGAGACAGTGATAGCCAGCGCGGAAGATATTCCAGAGGGTAGTATTGGGGGCATTAGTGGTAGGTTAACCAAAGCACAAAAACACAAGGTGAGTATAGTAGCAAGCCCAAGTTGCAACCTTGAAACACCCAATACGAGGACAATATGTGACCGGTCTAAACTATGTGGCATGTTCACCAATGCCAGGAGCCTGGCGGACAAGATGGGTGAACTAGAGATACTGTTGTACAAGGAGGATTTGGATTTTGTGGGAATTTCAGAGACCTGGTTCAACAGCTCTCATGATTGGCTGGCAAACATTCAAGGGTATACCCTATACCGCAAGGACAGAGAGGGTAAAAAAGGGGGAGGGGTATGCCTATATATCAAGAATAATGTACAAGTGAATGTGAGAGATGACATCACTGAGGGGGCTAGGGAGGAGGTGGAATCTTTATGGGTAGAGCTCCAAAGGGATGAAGCTAAGGGGAAAATAATACTGGGAGTATGCTATAGGCCCCCTAACCTGAGGGAGGAAGTGGAGACGGATCTCCTATCACAAATTGGATTAGCAGCAAGGATGGGAAGTGTTATCATAATGGGGGATTTTAATTATCCAGACATAGACTGGGCGGAGGGAACCGCGCATTCATTTAAGGCTCGCCAGTTCCTTAGTGTCTTGCAGGACAATTTTATGGGTCAGATGGTAGACGCACCAACTAGAAATAAAACATTACTAGATCTACTGATTACCAACAATACAGACCTGATAACAGATGTGGAAATACGGGGCAATTTAGGTAACAGCGATCACAGGTCAATTAGTTTCAGTATAAATCACACAAATAGGAGACATGAAGGGAACACAAAGACACTGAATTTCAAAAGAGCCAACTTCCCTAAACTACAAACCTTGCTAAAAGGCATAAATTGGGATAAAATATTAGGAACAAAGAATACGGAGGAGAGATGGGTTTGCTTTAAGAGCATATTAAATAAGGGCATTAGCCAATGTATCCCATTGGGTAATAAATTTAAAAGAGCGAACAAACATCCTGGATGGCTTAACTCCAATGTAAAAATGCATATAAAAGCAAAGGAGAAGGCCTTCAAAAAATACAAGGTTGAGGGATCATCCACAGCATTCAGAATTTATAAAGAATGCAATAAGAAATGTAAGGGTGCAATTAGGTTGGCTAAGATAGAACATGAAAGACACATAGCGGAGGAGAGCAAAAAAAATCCCAAGAAATTCTTTAAGTATGTAAACAGTAAAAAAGGGAGGACAGACCATATTGGCCCCATAAAGAATGAGGAAGGACATCTGGTTACAAAGGATGGGGAGATGGCAAAGGTATTGAATTTATTCTTCTCCTCAGTCTTCACAAGTGAATCGGGGGGCTTCAGTAACCAAAACTGCAGTGTTTATCCTCATGACACAACACAGGAAGCACCTACATGGTTAACAGAGGACGGAATTAAAATTTGAGACTTGAGAAACTTAACATTAATAAATCACCGGGACCAGATGGCTTGCATCCGAGGGTACTTAGGGAACTCAGTCAGGTGATTGCCAGACCGTTGTTCCTAATTTTTACAGACAGTCTATTGACTGGAATGGTACCAGCTGATTGGAGAAAAGCCAATGTAGCACCAATATTTAAAAAGGGCCCAAAAAACATCCCTGGGAATTACAGACCAGTTAGCCTAACATCAATAGTATGTAAACTCTTGGAGGGGATGATAAGGGACTATATACAAGATTTTAGTAATAAGAATGATATCATTAGCAGTAATCAGCATGGATTCATGAAGAATCGTTCTTGCCAAACCAATCTATTAACCTTCTATGAGGAGGTGAGTTGCCATCTAGATAAAGGAAGGCCCGTAGACGTGGTGTATCTGGATTTTGCGAAAGCATTTGACGCAGTTCCCCATAAACGTTTACTGTACAAAATAAGGTGCGTTGGCATGGACCATAGGGTGAGTACATGGATTGAAAACTGGCTACAAGGGCGTGTTCAGAGGGTGGTGATAAATGGGGAGTACTCAGAATGGTCAGGGGTGGGTAGTGGGGTTCCCCAGGGTTCTGTGCTGGGACCAATCCTATTTAATTTGTTCATAAACGACCTGGAGGATGGGATAAACAGTTCAATCTCTGTATTTGCAGACGATACTAAGCTAAGCAGGGCAATAACTTCTCCGCAGGATGTGGAAATCTTGCAAAAAGACCTGAACAAATTAATGGGGTGGGCGACTACATGGCAAATGAGGTTCAATGTAGAAAAATGTAAAATAATGCATTTGGGTGGCAAAAATATGAATGCAATCTATACACTGGGGGGAGAACCTCTGGGGGAATCTAGGATGGAAAAGGACCTGGGGGTCCTAGTGGATGATAGGCTCAGCAATGGCATGCAATGCCAAGCTGCTGCTAATAAAGCAAACAGAATATTGGCATGCATTAAAAGGGGGATCAACTGCAGAGATAAAACGATAATTCTCCCGCTCTACAAGACTCTGGTCCGCCCGCACCTGGAGTATGCTGTCTAGTTCTGGGCACCAGTCCTCAGGAGGGACGTACTGGAAATGGAGCGAGTACAAAGAAGGGCAACAAAGCTAATAAAGGGTCTGGAGGATCTTAGTTATAAGGAAAGGTTGCGAGCACTGAACTTATTCTCTCTGGAGAAGAGACGCTTGAGAGGGGATATGATTTCAATTTACAAATACTGTACTGGTGACCCCACAATAGGGATAAAACTTTTTCGCAGAAGAGAGTTTAATAAGACTTGTGGCCACTCATTACAATTAGAAGAAAAGAGGTTTAACCTTAAACTACGTAGAGGGTTCTTTACTGTAAGAGCGGCAAGGATGTGGAATTCCCTTCCACAGGCGGTGGTCTCAGCGGGGAGCATTGATAGCTTCAAGAAACTATTAGATAATCACCTGAATGACCGCAATATACAGGGATATGTAATGTAATACTGACACATAATCACACACATAGGTTGGACTTGATTTGTCTTTTTTCAACCTCACCTACTATGTAACTATGTAACTATGGGTAGAACCTACGCAACTTTGGAGGTGTAAAATAAACCCTATGAGGTATCTTGAATTAAATTAATTTGTCTTTAGATGAGACAAGTTGTTGCATAGGATAATCCTAAACATCTTCCCTGTCCTCAGTGTCCATGCCCGGAGCCTCGGCTTTCCAACCAGCCAGCTACCTCTCCAAGCCAACATGAAAAGATGGGCGTAGAGCCTTGTATACATTTGACAAAGGTTTTTTTAAGGAATCATCACGTAATAGGCTCTCCAGGTTAGATTCCTCAAAACTAAGCTGGTGGCCATGAAAATTGCATTTGAAAGGCGTGGCACAGCTGGAGATAACGGAATAGATAGCAATTTGGCAAGTCAAATTGAGTTTTCAGAGAGCCGAAAGTCCTAAGGATGCCATTGTCACAGATTTGGCTGGGATACTTGATCCCTCTACTAGCCCATACCCCTGGGTCCTGAAAAAATGAAAAATTCAGCGAGATTATGATTGTACCACAATGGTGTGTGGGGGGAACCATTTATGAGGGGACCTAGGGTTCCGGAGACTCCAAGCTTTAACCTCTTGCCAACCAGACGCCGTCATTATACTGCGGCAGGTCGGCACGATCCCACGAGCCTTCGTAGCTATACATCGGCTCGCGGGATATCAGATGCGTGCACGCGCCCGCTGCACTGCGGGGGTGCCGATGCTCGTGGCCGATGGTCGCAATGACCGCCGGTCTTGAGAGGCAGAACAGGGATGTGTGTGTGTAAACACGCACATCCCTGTTCTGTTCTGTGAGGAGTGACAGATCGTGAGTTCCTAATAGCTAGGAACCACGATCTGTCATTTCCTCTAGGTCAGTCCTCTCTCCCTACAATTAGAAACACACTGAGGAAACACAGTTAACCCCCTGACCGCCCCCTAGTGTTAACCCCTTCCCTGCCAGTGACATTTTTACAGTAATCAGTGCATTGTTATAGCACTGATCGCTGTATAAATGCCAATGGTCCCAAAAATGTGTCAAAAGTGTTCGATGTGTCCGCCATAATGTCGCAGTCCCGATAAAAATCGCAGACCGCTGCCATTGCTAGTAAAAAAAATAATAATAAAAATACTATTATGCCACTTACACACAGTCGAACTTTTCGACCGGACTGGTCCGACGGACGCCGATGGACCAAATCCGGCGGACAATCCAATCGTGTGTGGGCTTCACCGGACCTTCAGCTGACTTTTCCAGTCGCAAATCTGACGGGCTTTAGATTTGGAACATGCTTCAAATCTTTACGTCGCGACTCCACCGGACCCAGAAATCTGCTCGACTGTATGGACGGACAAAAACCGACGCTAGGGCAGCTATTGGCTACTGCCTATCAACTTCCTTATTTTAGTCCGGTGTACGTCATCACGTACGAATCCGTCGGACTTTGGTGTGATCGTGTGTAGGCAAGTCCTTTCATTAAAAAGTCTGTCGGAAGTCCTTCAAAAGTCCGTTGAAAGTCCGCTGGAAAGTCTGTCGGTCTGTCGAAAAATCCGACCGTGTGTACGCGGCATAACTCTAGCCCCTATTTTGTAGACACTGTAACTTTTGCGCAAACCAATCAATATACCCTTATTGCGATTTTTTTTTACCAAAAATATGTAGAAGAATACATATCTGCCTAAACTGAGAAAAAATTCGCTTTTTAAAAAAAAAATGCAGGTATTTTGTATAGCAAAAAGTACTGTACAAAATATTGTGTTTTTTTCAAAACTAACGCTCTTTTTTTGTTTATAGCGCAAAAAATTAAAACCGCAGAGGCGATTAAATACCACCAAAAGAAAGCTCTATTTGTGGGATTTTTTTTTTTGAGTGCAACGCCGCACGACCGCGCAATTGTAAGTTAAAGTGACGCAGTGCCGAATCGCAAAAACTGGCCCAGTCATTCAGCAGCCAAATCTTCCGGGGCTGAAGTGGTTAATGAGCGCCCTCATGGAGTGAGTGAGAGAAAGTGGCACCATGGTTCCGCGATACAATAAATTACGAAGCGCCTCATAGGACCTCAAGGAAGCCGCTTCCAGCACCACAGCTGCATTGGTCTCATCTGCTATTAGTCAATTATTTATGGGCATGGGTAAGCAGCGCCGCAATATAGCATAAAGATCCGGGCAGGCGGCCCCCCCCCCCGTCTGAAGCCTCTGAAGCATTTTAAATTTCACTTTTGGATGTGAGGAGCCCCACAAGAAGGAAAGCTTTGTGTAATAATACAATTTTTTGATGATCTGAGCCATTTAAGTGTGACAGATATGCAAAAAAAAAAAAAATCGGAAAGGGGGCAAATACTTTTTCACAGCATTGTTGTCAGGGCTGGGCTCAGCCTTTCCTTCTCTGGCTCAGCTGTCGGCTTATTGGCAGCTCCTATCTCTCCACAGGTACTCAGCTGTTGATGATATCCTGCTCGTCAGTTCTGCCTTCTTAAGCCGTCCAGCCCAGAGGATCTCTGCCTTCGCCTTAGTCAACATCACAGAGACTTTCTCCTGCATTCCTGTTAAAAGACTTTCCTGGCTTGACATCCCTTCTGGCTCCAGATCCTGCTTGCTGTTTTACTACGTTCATCTCTGGCTCCCTGACATTTGGTTTGTCTGACTATCCGTTCTGGTTCCTGAACTCTAGCTATGTTTTGACTACGTTTGTTTTATTTACTTTTATTATTAAACAAGTGCGATTTAACTGTACTTCTGTCTCGGTCTGATTTCATGGATTCTGACAATTGTATAGAGAGTAGACATGTGCATTCGATTTCGTCCGAATATCAGGTATTTTCGTTATCGTTTTAACAAACGATAACGAAAGTGCAGAATCCGAAAAACAAAAGATCCGACATAAACAAATGCTTTATTTTCGTTTTCGTTGCTACAACAGTTCGATATAGATAGGAGATTCGACATGATCATGACAATAACAATCTGTGTCCATCAAACCTGTGGTCGAATGTGCCTAACCTTAACTCCATTAGTCCAAGATTATTCTACATAGAGAGAAAAGATTCGACATAGAGAGAAAAGATTCGACGTAGGGGAGAAAAGATAAGTAAAAATAATGATGATGATGAATGTTATTGGCTGATTGTAACCAAAGAGGAGGAGCAGTAAAATAGCTAGAACTAAGTACACACGTACTTTGACTTATGGTGTCTGTTGAAAGTTCTAAGAAGATTCGACGGAGCAGGTAAACTATACGGTGTCGTACAATTTAGCTGCTCCGTCGAATCTTCTTTGCACATTCGACAGACACCATAAGCCTTCAATGACAGATTCGACCTTAATTTGGATTTTCGGACGAATGCAATTTTTAACGAAAAACGAAATAAAAAGAAACGAATTTCGGGAGTAACTAAATAAATTTATTTTTTGGACGAAAACGAAATTCCGAAACGAAATATTTCAGTGTACGCATGTCTAATAGAGAGAGAGAGAAAGAGAGAGAGCAGTGATGGCGAACCTTGGCACCCCAGAGGTTTTGGAACTACATTTCCCATGATGCTCATGCACTCTGCAGTGTAGTTGAGCATCATCGGAAATGTAGTTCCAAAACATCTGGGGTGCCAAGGTTCGCCATCACTAATATAGATCATTGTTCCCTGCTATCTCTTTGGACTGCAAAACATGCCCTCCCCATAGGAGAAGAGAAGGAGGTGCTATGTAGTCCTAACACCGTGTTATATAGTCCTTACACACAAAATTTGCATATGAAGGATAAAATACAGAGATGCATTACCATTGGGAGTTTGTATGTGATGGAGCAATGGACAGTGCAGATCTTGAAAAGAAACCGCACTTCGTAGCATAGAGATGAGCGGGGTAAACACAAGACTCTCTGCGGTACGTTACAAGTTGTTACAAGTGAGAAAGGTGGAAGTTACGCTGTAGATGGTAACAAGCAACACTGAACATTTCCCTTTGAATACAATGAAGGTCTCAATGGGTCCCTTGAAGACTTTAGGAGACAATACAGGTACTGAACACAATTTACAAAGCTGACTGTTTCCATATCTTCCCTTTAAAAAGCAGAGTGACCCTTTAATTCTTCCTTTATGTTCTGAAATTTTCTTCAAAATCATATCATGTATCATTTCCTTTAATATTGTATATATCCAATTTCAAAGCCTGACCCGGCCCGCCATGTCTGTGTGTACAGAGGAATTAGTCCCCCTCAATGGTCTGACGCCTCCAATCCCTTCTAAAGGGCACAGAATTTGTCTTTAACCTTTTTCGGCATTTCTGGCCTGGAAAGGTGTCTGTTTCCCGGCGTCTGAGTCTTCCCAGGCTGCCCTTATCATCCTCGCCTCGCTGTCTGCCGCTTAACTACTCCTTCTAGGGCACGAATTAATTCTTTTGCAGCGATAAGGTAATTTATTCCAAAACATGTTTTCTGAATAATCATAAACTGTAATAAGAAGTGTGAAGAGACTTGTACAGCTCCGAATCTGGCGGGGTGAAGGCAAGTGTGCGTAACCCTTTCCGCTTCTGAAGAGAACGTAAGGCGTGCAGAACCACAAAGACGGAGGTTAAGGGGCAACTCTAGCTGAACGAATGAATATATCATTGAAACATGTATATAGGAGGCGTCAGATCTGGTGAATACATGCTCCCTTTTAGGCTACGTTTCCACTAGTAGGACTTGTCCTGCGACTTGGGACTGCAAAGTCGCACGACAAGTCGTACCCCATGATTTCCAATGAGTACCGTTCATATCTGTGTGCGACTTCAAAGTAGACCCTGCACTACTTTGATCCCACTTTGATGCGACTTGAGGTCCATAGACCTCAAGAATACACAGACATGGCTTCAAGTCACATCAAAATCGCGGCAAAAAATTGCGGCAAAATCGTGCGACTTTCAGGTCACAATAGTGGAAACCTAGGCTAAAGGCCCATTTGCACTATTGCATTGCAATGGGTTCCCACCCGTGTTACCATTCATATTACAAGAATTGGTGTGTTGTGGTGCTATTCATCCTCAATGGCATCTCAGGGCACTTGTGGGGCAGCACAGCTCAACATGCAACAGTGGCAGTTGTGGTGCACTGGCAAAAATGCTGCATGCACCAGAGGCGTAACTAGAACTTTCAGGGCCCTGGTGAAAGAAACCATGAAGGGCCACTCTGACCACAGGACCCTATCCATCGATCCCTTTTCTCTGGTCTTGGGGCCCTTCCCAGGGGGGGCCCTTTTCCCATAGCTCCCAACTGTCTCTGATTTGGAGGGACTGTCCCTGATTTGGAGCAATGTCCCTCTGTCCCTCATTCCTCCTCATTTGTCCCTCATTTTGGTCTGATCTATATAGTTGTATATAAAATGCACTTTTTATCTATCAAAAAGGGTTTTCCAGTGCTAAACCTTTCATCTGATTTCTAAATTGCTGCATTTGTAAATTCCAAAAGCCAATATAAAGGAATAATAGTGGTAAAAAAAGCACTTGTGGGTTTAACCAATTTTGTTTTTTGTACAATTCCTCTTTAAGGGGGCGTGGCAAGGGGTGTGTCATATGCCTGCATACTTTTGCTGATAGATGTCCCTCATTCTCATGTCAAAAAGTTGGAAGGTATGCTTTTCCTTGTTCCTTCCTGATGTCGTGCAACGCGGTACCCAAATAAAATTGATGTCTTTTTTTTCCCCCACAAATAGATTTTTGTTTTGGTGGTATTTGATCACCTCTGCGGTTTTGATTTTTTGCGCTATAAACAAAAAGAGACCAACAATTTTGAAAAAAAAAACGCCAATATTTCTTACTTTCTGCTATAAAACATATTCAATTTAGGCCAATTTGTATTCTGCTACATATTTTTGGTAAAAAAAAAAAAAACAACACAATTTAGCGTATATAGATTGGTTTGAGCAAAAGTTATCGCGTCTACAAACTATGGGATAGATTTAGGGACTTCTTTTTTTTTTTTACTAGTGCTGGCGGCAATCAGCGATTTTTAGCGGAACTGCGACATTGCGGCGGATAAATTGGACACTAAGTGACCCTTTTTGGGGATCAGTGACACCAATACAGTAATCAGTGCTAAAGAAAATGCACTGACACTGTACACAGTGCCTTGAAAAAGTATTCATACCCCTTGAAATTTTCCACATTTTGTCATGTTACAACCAAAAATGTAAATGTATTTATTGGGATTTTATGTGATAGACCAACACAAAGTGGCACATAATTGTGAAAGTGGAAGGAAAATGATAAATGGTTTTAATTATTTTTTACAAATAAATATGTGAAAAGTGTGGGGGTGTATTTGTATTCAGTCCCCTTTACTTTGATACCCCTAACTAAAATCTAGTGGAACCAATTGCCTTCAGAAGTCACCTAATTAGTAAATAGAGACCACCTGTGTGTAATTTACTCTCTACATAAATAGAGCTGTTCTGTGAAGCCCTCAAAGGCTTGTTAGAGAACCTTAGTGAACAAACAGCATCATGAAGGCCAAGGAACACACCAGGCAGGTCAGGGATAACACTGTGGACAAATTTAAAACAGGATTAGGTTATAAAAAAATATCCCAAGCTTTGAACATCTGATGGAGCACTGTTCAATCCATCAACCGAAAATTGAAAAAGTATGGCACAATTGCAAATTTACCAAGACATGGCCGTCCACCTAAACCAGCAAGGAGAGCATTCATCAAAGAAGCAGCCAAGAGGTCCATGGTAACTCTGGAGGAGCTGCAGAGATCCACAGATCAGGTGGGAGAATCTGTCCACAGGACAACTATTAGTCGTGCACTCCACAAATCTGACCTTTATAGAAGAGTGGCAAGAAGAACGCCGTTGTTAAAAGAAAGCCAAAAGAAGTCCCGTTTGCAGTTTGTGAGAAGCCATGTGGAGGACAAAGCAAATCATGTTCAATCCATCATCCGAAAATGGAAAGGGTATGGCACAACTGCAAACCTACCAAGACATGGCCGTCCACCTAAACTGACAGGCTGGGCAAGGAGAGCATTCATCAGAGAAGCAGCCAAGAGGCCCATGGTATCTCTGGAGGAGCTGCAGAGATCCACAGTTCAGGTATTAGTTGTGCATTTCAGAAATCTGGCCTTTATGGAAGAGTGACAAGAAGAAAGCCATTGTTAAAAGAAAGCCATAAGAAGTCCCGTTTGCAGAAGCCATGTGGGGGACACAGCAAATATGTGGAAGAAGGTGCTCTGGTCAGATGAGACCAAAATGAACTTTTTGGCTTAAAAACAAAATGCTATGTGTGGGGGGAAAACTAACACTGCACATCACCCTGAACACACCATCCCCACCGTGGAACATGGTGGTGGCAGCATCATTTTGTGGGGATGCTTTTCTTCAGCAGGGACAGGGAAGCTGGTCAGAGTTGATGGGAAGATGGATGGAGCCAAATACAGGACAATCTTAGAAGAAAACCTGTTAGAGTCTGCAAAAGACTTGAGACTGGGGCGGAGGTTCACCTTCCAGCAGGACAACGACCCTAAACATACAGCCAGATCTTCAATGGAATGATTTAGATCAAGGGTCTCCAAACTTTTTAAACAACGGGAAAGTTTATTGCCCTTAAAACTTTGTGGCCAGTGGAGGGCAAAAAATGTCCTGTCCCGGGCCCAGCATCAGTGAGAATAAATATGGGTTGGTGGCCAATAGGAGGAGTAGTACACCCAATAGTAAGAGGAATAGTATCCCATCATTTGTATAGGTGAGAAATATTGCCCCATTGCTGGTGTCAGCGGGAGTAATAGTGCCCCAGGGGCCAGATAACGGCTAGCAAAGGGCCACATCTGGCCCTCAGGCTGCAGTTTGGAGACCCCTGGTTTAGATCAAAGCATATTCATGTGTTCGAATGGCCCAGTCAAAGTCCAGACCTAAGTCCAATTGAGAATCTGTGGCAAGACTTGAAAATTGCTGTTCACAGACGCTCTCCATCCAATCTGACAGATCTTGCGATATTTTTCAAAGAAAAATGGGCAAAAAATGTCACTCTCTAGATGTGCAAAGCTGGTAGAGACATCCCCAAAAAGACTTGCGGCTGTAATTGCAGTGAGAGGCGGTTCTACAAAGTACAAAGTATTGACTCAGGGGGGCTGAATACAAATGCACACCACACTTTTTACATATTTATTTTTAAAATAATTTTGAAAACTATTTATCATTTTCCTTCCACTTCACAATTATGTGCCACTTTGTGTTGGTCTATCACATAAAATCCCAATAAAACACATTTATGTTTTTTGTTGTAACATTCCAAAATATGGAAAATTTCAAGGGGTATGAATACTTTTTCAAGACACTGTAATTGACGCTGGCAGGGAAGCGATTAACATAAATGTGTTCCCTGTGTGTGCTTTCTTACTGTGTGGGGGATGCTGGCACTAGACAAAGAGAGAGATCGGTGTTCCTCTGTACCAACCTGTGCCACCTGCCAGTGCACAACAGTGCCGCCTACCAGTGCCCACCAGCACCACCTACCAGTGCCCACAGTGCCACCCATCAGTGCCCACAGTGCCACCTATCACTGCCCACAGTGCCACCTATCAGTGTCACCTATCAGTGCCTTATCAACAGTGCTGCCCATCAGTGTCACCTACCAGTGCCCATCAGTGCCACCTATCAGTGCCACCCATCAGTGCCATCTATCAGTGGTACCTATTAGTAACACCTATCAGTGCCCATCAATGCCACCCATCAGTGCCCATCAGTGGCCATGGGTACCACCTTATCTGTGCCCATCAGTACCGCCTTATCTGTCCCCATCAGTGCTGCCTTATCTGTGCCTATCAATGCCGCCTTATCTGTGCCTATCAGTGCCCACCAGTGCAGCCTATCAGTGCCCACCAGTGCCGCCTCATCAGCACATATCAATGAAGGAGAAAATTTACCTGTTTGCAAAATTTTATAACAAACTATGAAACATGATTTTTTTTTTCAAAATTTTCCATCTTTTTTTGTTTGTTTAGCAAAAAATAAAAACCCCATCTGTGATTAAATACCACCAAAAGAAAGCTCTATTTGTGTGAAAAAAATCATCAAAATGTAATTTGAGTACAGTGTTGTATGACCGCGCAATTGTCATTCAAAGATCGTCAGCGCTGAAAGCTGAATATTGGTCTGGGCAGGAGGTGGGTTTAAGGCAAGTGGTTAAAGTGATTTCTCAACAAAATTAAGCATGGAAACATGGATGGATGGATGGATGGATGGATGGATGGGTGAGTTTTCAGTTTGTGGGGCTCAGATGCATTGTAGCTCTGCTGTAAGTACTTCCATTTCTAGGACACAATACTATGGTAACATACATTGCCCATTATTTATTCACAGCAGAAAACAGAATCAGTAAGATATTTTTATTAGCCGATGTTTAGCATAAAGCTTGCATTTATTTTAAATGTCCGCGGCACTATACCTGTCAGAATAGTAATATTCCCTCTCCCAGGCACTATACTGTATATAGATACCGTATTATACTTCATGTATATAACGCACCACTCAGACTCTAAATACTAATTATACAGCCTGTCAGAAGACAATACTGAATTTACCCTTTGCATAAAATAACAACTAAACACCTACAATTACATGCATTAAACACTCCATAGCTCTACCATAATACAATCAAAACATCATTTAGTGGCAGACATAACATAATGTAAATGTAGCAATACCTACGGCGTCAGGTGATAGGATCAGTAATATTGTTTGTGTGTGGATAAATGGATGTCCATCAGCTGCTGCAGTGTATGTAAGCCCTATTCATAAAGTAGAACTCCAGGATGAGCAAATATTGTCTAAATACAGGAGCCATGTCTATTCTTCTTACGTGAATCTTGATGTGCTTTGTGTATTTCTTCCAGATCTGTGCAGTAATCCAGTGTGAGACTTCTTGTAATAAAGACCGCTCACTGCTGCTCTCTCTCCTTGTGCAGGGTGACTGGTCTTGACTCCGCCCCCTGCTGTAGTTTTCTGTAAGCAGCCTGTAGTGGGTTCCTCCCACAGCTTTGCTAAGGCCCCACCTCCTTGTGACATCATCGGTCGAGGCATGCTGGGTCAGTGATGTCACAAGGGGGCGGTGTCACCAGATGGTGCTTTAGGGTGTACCCCCCCATGTTGAGGGCACATGGCCTGGTATGGTTTGGGGCTCACTGGTCCCTCCCTTTTCCTGGCCTGCCGGGCTGCATGCTTGGATAAGGGTTTGATATGGATTTTGGGGTCGGGAGGGCCCACGCCGTTTTTTTTTGTTTTTTTTTACATTTTGGCATGGGGGTTCCCCTTAAATTGAATAGAAATTCCCTCAGGGGTTTTTTTAGCAGCAAGTGTAGTAGTCAAGGCAAGTGACAATGATTTTCTTAAAAATTGATAATTCTTTATTTATATAATGGTATCAAAAAAAGGGGGATCTATGGCATGAATACAAGGGAGTCGTAAAAAGCAATTCAAGTCTTTACATATAAAACTCATCTCATTAACATTGGAAAATCACACATGAAATCAATTCATACTTAAAAACATCAAACTTAGATATAGTTTCACATGATATCCCTACGTGTTTCGACCTGTATAGATAAAGGTCTTCTTCAGGGAAATGTATTCTATGCGAAAGAAAACAAAGTTTAAGTTATACTATCTGTGAGTGAATCAATTGTTTTGCATAATCATTTTAAACTGTTATAGTAGAATTAAAATATATATATTTTACCACTTCTTGACGAGAGAGCTACACTCCATAGTTAGATGAATTGCTGTTCTTCTAAAAACACTTCCAGTCCTGGCAATCCCAAGGTGTCCCCACAGTGTTCTCCCATCCTCGACAGAGGCAACGACCCCCCATCTCCACACAACTTGCAAGGAGTCACCCCTTAAATGGGCTGGGGGAGGCGGGGTCTCGGGCGGGGGGAGGGGCCAACCCTGGGGAGGGGCACCCTCAATTTTCTATTCCAAAATTTAAAAAAGATTTTATTTCAATTATAATGAACTCAAGGGGTGTCGCAGACAGATCATTTATGGCCTACTAATTGATGTGCTAGAAAACTTAGGCAGGTATATGTACGCACACCTGTATGGTCTGGCAGTAATGTATGTATATAAATATGTTAAAAATAATAAAATAATCATCTTTTCATTAAGGCATAATCCATTAATCAGTTTAAGGCCAAATAGTGCGCACAAGAGTCTGCACGATTAGCTATTGAGTGACAGTGGGTTCCCCTTAAAATCCACACCAGACCCGAGGGGCCTGGTATGGATTGGGGGGCGGGTCCCACTCTGTGGTTTTTTTTTTTCAGAATTTTTTATTGCCAGCTTTTGTTTGTTTACATTTCAGCTCTATATGGGGAAGCCCGCTGACAGCTGATGAGTCAGGCATTAATAGACATGTGCAGAACGAAAAAAAAGTTTTGTTTTGTTTCATTTCGATTCATTATTTACATAAATTTGTTTAGTTAAATTTGTTTAAACCGTTTAATTCGTTTTCGGAATTCGTTTCGTTTATTCGTATTCAAATCGATTATGAATTTTCGGAATTCGAATCGATTTTGAATAGTTTTCTAATTAATTTCGAGTACTTTTCAAATTCGAATAGTTTTCAAATTCAGATTCGAATAGTTTTCAAATTCAAATAGTTTACCAATTAGCAAAGAGAATAAAATAGAATATAAAATAAAGGAATAGAATAGAAATAAAAATAACAGAAAATAAAAGAATAGGCTATAATAGAGTAAAACAGAACAAAATAGAACTGAAAGTAAAAGAACAGAATATATAAGTGATACCGCGCCAACCTATAGGGTGATAAGAAGCCAACACAACAATTGGACTAATTGTTATACAAATGAAAAATAAAGTGTAGCGCTAATAAATGATGCAATATGTAATGTGTATAAAAATACATAGAAACCGTGTATAAAAGGAGAGAAGGTCCACAGGGACTTATCTCTCATGAAAACAGAAAAAAGCTTTTAACAAAAAGTGTGTGTGTTTTCATCGAGCGATTATAAATCGCAAGGAGAAAAATTGAAAAATTGCAAGTAAATGCAAGTAAAAACAACAGAATAGAATGAAACACAATAACATATGAATGAATAGAATAAAATAGAAAGAATATAACGATCTTCCTATTCTAATCTATTGTTTTCTATTCTATTATTTTATTTTCTATTCTATCATATTAATTTCTATTCTATTCTATTCTTTTCTATTCAAATTCAAATTTATTCTATTCAAAAATTAAATTTCAGATATTATTTGTATTCTATTCTATTCTGTTGTTTTTTTCTATAGTTTTCTGTTTTTTTCTATTCTAATCTATTCTTTTCTATTCTATTCAAATTCAAATTGATTCTAGTTGAATTTTGGAAAATGGTTATATTCTTTCTATTCTAGTCTATGCTATTGTTTGTTAAATTCTATTCTTTTCTAATCTATTCTAGTCTAGTCTATTCTATTCTATTCTATTCTTTTTTTCTATTCTTTTATTTAATTTCATTTCAGTTCGGAACGAAATAAACTGCACATGTCTAGTTGTTAAGGACGTGGCGGCCGGCTTCCCGGCCCCTCCTTAACAATATTCTTGACACAGAATTTGGAAAGGGTCAGGGACTTTTTTCCCGTAGCAGATTGCGTTTTGCGTGTTATAGACTTCAATGGAGTGTATTTTTGATGTGTTTTGGGGGTATAGCTGGTTACTAAGGAGCGACCGGTACATGTTTGGCCGCTAACGTTTCGGGGGGTGCCACCAGGTGACGTTGCTGGGTGGCCTCGCCGCTTACCTATTTAAGAACTGTCAGACAGAGGACCAGGTAGTCAGCAGTTAGCCTTTGTTGGGGGCGGAGCTTTTTTTTTTTGTGGGTCCGGTGGTGCGACGGGCAGCGTGAGATGGATCTACATCAGGAGATTTTTTTTATTTTTAATAAAGGAATTGTCAAAAAGTATGTGTGTGTTTTTATTTCTTTTTGAGTCTTTTTTGGTGAATGAGTATGGGGTATTATGTACCCCATACTCATTCTCATAGGGGAGGGGCCAGGATCTGGGGGCCCCGTTGTTAAAGGGGACTTCCAGATTCCAATAAGCCCCCCGCCCACAGACCCCCACAACCCAGGGTTGTGGGGAAGAGGCCCTCACCATGGGGACAAGGTGCTTTAGAGGTGGGGGGGAGCCTTCCCCAAAGCACCCCCCGCCAATGATGAAGGCATGCATCCTGGTATGGTTCAGGAGTCAGAGGCTCGCTTGTCCGCCCCCTTTCCTGACCTGCCAGGCTGCAAGCTCGAATAAGAGTCTGGTATGGATTTTAACATGGGGTTTCCCTCCAAATCCATACCAGACCCAAACTGAAAAGGGTCCCAACGCCATTTTTTCCCAATTTTTTTTGTTGGCAATTCTTTTTTTTTACATTCAGCTGTTACCTTTAACGGCAGTGTGAGATAGAGTTCATCTTCAATTTGTTAAATCTGCTAGTCCATCTTATGCCACACTAGCGTAATTTCCGACAGAAAGAGTCCGATGGGAGCTATTCATCGTATATTCCGATCATGTGTATGCCCCATCGGACTTTTTCTGTCGAAAATTCAGACGGACTTAGATAGTGAACATGTTCTATATTTTTCCGACGGAACAAATTACAATCGGAAAAACCGATCGTCTGTATGCTGTTCTGACGCACCAAAAACGACGCATGCTCTGAAGCAAGTACGAGACGGAAGCTATTGCCTACTGGCTATTGAACTTCCGTTTTCTAGTGCCGTCGTACGTGTTGTACGTCACCGAGTTCTGGACGGTCGGTATTTGGTGTGACCGTGTGTATGCAAGAAAACTTGAGCGGAATTCCGTCTGAACCTCCGTCGGAAAAACCTTCAGAGTTTATTCCGACGGCAAATCCAGTCGTGTGTACAGGGCATAACACTCCCCTTCCTCCAGACTGACAATGCTGCTGTCTGCTGTGCTCCTGTGCTCTTTCATCCAGAGTGGGGGCGTTCTAATACAGGAGGTCTTTTACTGGTCAGATCACCAGGTGAACTCCACTGCATGACTTTTACCTATAGTTAAGCCTATAATAAAGCTTACCTATAGGTACAGTAAACATCTCCTAGGAGATATTTACTTTTGATGTAGCCGGTGACGTCACCGGCTCATTCGCTTGAGTCCTGTGTGCTCCTTCAGAGTCCATAATGTGCTAGTATGCAATGCATACTATGGCTTTACCTTGTAGGAATAAAAAAAAACAAAAAAAACAAAACAGCAGTTTACAACTACTTTAAATTCCAGTGATTGTAAAGGTTTGCTTTTTTTTTTTTTTTTTTTTTTTTTTATTAAATCTTTTTATTACATTTCTTAACAGACAAACAAAACAAAATATGACAAGACATCATACACACTGAACCAAAAATGTAATAATACAATTTCAAAATCCAATATATCAATTATGAATCCAAAAGGAAAAAGAAAAAGAGAAATAAAAAAATAAAAATAAATAAAAAATTTCCTTTTTTTTTGTTTAAAGTAAAGTAATTAGTTCCTTCTTTTCTCAATGACCCCAAACATTTCTCATATGGGAGCACACCTATTATAAACAATGGCCCCCATGGGCATTGGATGCTGTATGCGGTTTGTCCAGCCCCTTTGCCCACACTTTATCATACTTACTAGGACAGCCCCTATAGGTTTCCTTTTTTATTAATACAAATAACAAACATGGCATACTTACCTGCTCTGTGCAGTGGTTTTTGCGCAGAGCTGCCCCGATCCTCCTCTTTTGGGGTTCCCTGCCTGCGCTCCTGGCTCCTCGCCTTCATCGTATGCCCCCACGGATAGCCGCTTTCCATAGGGGCACCCGTGTGGGCGCGCTTGTGAGTCCCGCTGCTGCCTCCATTGACACAGACAGCAGGACTCGGCTGCCAATGGTTCCCGCTGCTATCAATCTGTCCAATGAGGACAGAGATAGCGGCTGGAGCCGCTGGGGTCATGCAAATCGATGGATCGAATGGGCTCAGGTAAAAAAAAAAAGGGGGGGGGACTAGGGGGCAGCTGCAGCAAAGAAGGTTTTTCACCTTAATGCATAAAATGCATTAAGGTGAAAAACCTTGAGACTTTACAATCACTTTAAAGGTTCGGCTTTAAAAAAAAAAAAAAAGTCATACTTACCTGCTCTGTGCAGTGGTTTTGCACGGAGCAGCCCTGATCCTCCTCTTCTTTGTAGTCCAAGCCACTTGTTATGGGGCACTGGTGGGTGCTCGCTCCCAAGACACATAGAGCTTGGCCCCACCCGCTGCTCTCTCCCTCATTGGCTCACTGGTTGTGATTGACAGCAGTGGGAGCCAATGGCTCCCGCTGCTGTGTCTCAGCCAATGAGGAGAGAGAGACCCAGGACAGCCAAGGCTCTCGTACATAACGCTAGATCAAGAGGGGGCTCAGGTCAACATTGGAGGTCTGTGGGGGGGGGGGGAGCAGCACACAGAAGGTTTTTTACCTTCATGCATAGAATGCATGAAGGTAAAAAACCTTCAGCCTTTACAATCACTTTATTGAATCTTACTGGCAACTTTTATCCTGGAGCACGGTTAGTTTTTCCTTTTCTCACTCTTGAAAGCATGCTGATTTTGCTCATCACAAGCTTTTAGTCTGTTCTGTTTCACTAAACTTAAATTTGGGAATTGGCATTTGCTTGGCGCAGTCAGCCTCACACCTATCGCTCCTCTTACATATTTTCAAAATCAAAGCCAGCTATAAAAATAACTTTCTCCAAGACCTCCATCAACTCTGCCAACCAGTTACCTGGCAGCAAAGCTCGGAGACTTTCAGCACGCATCCACCAAGGTGTCTTTGTTTGGCCTTTCCTGCGTCTGTCTTTGTCCCCCCCTCCCCCCCCAAGGGTCAGTAGCAGCATCTCCACATCCCAGCTCACAGTCCCCCTCTGTGATTTCTGCTTTCCGAGTGCCAGAAGTCTTGGCAAGCGCCGCTACAAAAAGCTTTTAAAATTCCTGGAGTGCTGCTAATTGTGGGCAGAATTAGCTGTACGCACAAATTATTAGTGTACATACATATTCATCAGCGCGCAACAGTCCCAGACTGCCTCAAATATGTAACTACTGAAAACAGACTGCATAGCTTGTGATAAACTGCTTTGCAGCCGTATGAAATGGCTATTAAAGGACCAGTAAAGCAAGAGCACTAATTATTATTATTATTGATGCTGTTACACAGTTGGCCAGATGTTGTTGACTGTGTTTGGTCTTTTCCAAGTATCGAATCCTTTCCAAGACCCTGGAATGTTTGACAATATCGGCAGAGCATGTGGTCTGTTCCCAACAATACAGTCCACTGTAGGTGGGGTTGTATTTATCAAGGTACACATAAACAAGTTAACCAAGTCTGCTCCCTCTGCTGTAGGTGGTGCTCGACCAGAGTGGCATCACAGCTTGGAGAGGAAGTCATGGGAAACTTGGTTCCTCTGTGGTTACCTGGTTCCTAGAGGCAGCGTTCCTGCTGGCTGTGAAGCATCCAGGTAATCCTTGGCGGCCATCTTCGGTCAGCAGAATCTTTATAAGCCCCTGCCCCAGGTTTTTGCGCGTATACGCGTGTTGGTATTGTAAGGACAGGTCACCCGTCTGTTAGGGACAGATGCTGCTATACAGTTAGCCAGATGTTGCTGACTGCATTTGGTCTTTTTCAAGTATCGAATCCTTTCCAAGACCCTGGAATGCTCCGCAATATCGACACAGGCCCTGGACCAGAGCTGCATCACAGCTTGGAGAGGAAGTCAGGGGAAACTCAGTTCCTTTGTGGTTTCCTGGTTCCTTGAGGCAGTCCCTGCCCCCAGGTATTGTAGGAACAGGTCACCCGTCTGTCAGAACAGTATTAGCGGCAGGGAAAGGTTTCAGATGAGAAGGGAAAGTGTAGGGCTCGCAACTTCCTTGGCCATCTTTCTGTTATGGCATGGAATGGCCAGGCCTCATTTTGCTCCTCCAGACAGACGCTGTCAGTTCAACTGATACCTGCTCAGCTGCTTGCTGTTGGCATTTGTGAGTGCTCCCGGTTGGGCCATCTCCCACTGGGTTTGTTGTGAACTGTTGCTACAACAGTTGCCTTTGCTACAATACAAGTTCTACTAATTGCACCTAGGCTGTGTGTGTATTATTACCGTTGTATCATGCTGCACCAATCCACATGGTCTTTACTGGAACTGTTCCCAGTCACCAGAGAGGGTGCATGTTGCAAAGGTGCGAAGGTGGAACTATGGTAGAAAACTAGTAACGTTGCTTTGTTAATGGTGAATGGTGACGTGGGCCTGCCATGTGAGTCGAGGAGGCATTCCCATGTCCTGTAAGAGCATAGGGTTGTTATTGCCTTCCCCGGGGGACATCAAGAGATTATGGAAGTATGCAAGGGACTGGTGAGTGGTGTGAGGAAGGGTGAGAGTTGGGACAGTCAAATAGGAAGGGAGTTCTTCAACCAGCTTGTGGGTGGGTGCAGGGTGGTGCAACGGCAGTAACACACACAAAGGCCAGAGGCAATAGAAAGAACTTGTATTGTAGTCAGTGCACAACAAGCCCACCGACAAAGAAGCAAGACCGGAAACACTCACGGATGAACAGTCGATTGTAGCAGAGCAGATCTCAGCCGAATAACAGAGCCTGTCTTAAGTGGTGGAATGTGGCCTGGCCATTCCATGCCCAAGTGGGGAGGTTTCCAGGAAGAGATGCAGATCCTTATGCCCCGTACACACGATCGGAATTTCTGTCGGAAAAACCCTGGATGGTTTTTCTGACGGAATTCTGCTTAAGCTTGCCTTGCATACACAGTCACACAAAAGTTCTCTGAACTTTCGACCATCAAGAACGCGGTGATGTACAACACTATGTTGAGCCGAGAAAATGAAGTTCATTGCTTCCGAGCATGTTTCGAATTGTTTCCGAGCATGCCTAGGAATTTTGCGCGTCGGAATTGCTACAGACGATCGGAATTTCCGATAGGAACTTTTTCCATCGGAAAAATAGAGAACCTGGTCTCAATCTTTTGTTGGCGGAAATTCCGCCAGCCAAAGTCCGACGGAGCATACACATGGTCGGAATTTCCAACCAAAAGCTCACATCAGACTTTTGCTGGCGGAATTTCCGATCGTGTGTACAGGGCATTAGGCTTTCCCTTCTCAACTGGAACCTTTCCCTGTTGCTGTCCCTGACAGACAGGTGACTTGTCCCTACACTACCCACAAGCTAAAATGCACTCCAAACTTAGGAGCTAGGGTCTTAAATAAACTTAAACTCTGCCTGACTCGTGATGGCTGCCAGAGTCACATGGGCTATCAGCATCTAACAGGATCGCTGCCCCAGTGACCCAGGAAACGATAGAGGAACCATGTTCCTTTTGACTTCCTCCCCTTCTCTATTGCCGCTGCGGCTGAGCACCACCTTCACCTGCATACAGTACAAGCTACGAGCAACAGTATTGTCATTGTAATGAGAAGCTGAAAAAAGGAGCAAGATGTTTTAAGGTTATTACTTTTGAATTTTCAGAGGAAATTCCCAAGCATGCAAAGGAGTGGGTACCCAATGGTTCTATTAAAATAATTTGTAGTTTGGGAATTAAAATGAGCATTGGTCGAGGTGGGTAAAAGTGTGGGCACTGGGGGCGGTGGAAAGAGGTTGCATAAGGGTAGTCAGATTGGATAAAGGAAAGATGTCTCCCTGGTTATACACCCTGGGAAGGAGTCAGAGAGAATTGGGCTCCTGGAAATTGAGTTGTGAGACCCAGGGGTGAAGGTTGGTTTGTCTGTTTCGATGCTGGAGGACATAGGGATTGAGTATATGGTTCCAGAAGCTCCTGGTGTTACTGTGTGTGTGTCTGAAGATATATGTTTATAAGATCCCCCTTATAAGATTTCCCCTTCACTTCATCTATGGCCCTACAGGCTTGACAATGAAGGTCTCCCACTGCCAAGTATGGCTAACATGGAGAAGGAAGTACAGAAATATTTAGAGGAGTCAGAACTCTCTTAAAGTAACCACCTGTTCTGTATTTTGTTTGGGGTTGCTACAGTTATAACATAGCTCTGCATGCATCTTTCAGTAGTAAAAAGTAGCTTACAAAAAGGCTGGTCATTATTCAGGAGTGGCAAGGTGCCATGATGGCTAAGTCAGCCTTTTTCAACCTCTCTAAGCCAGAGGAATACTTGAAATCATTTTGAGGTCTTGGAGATCCCCTGCTAAAACCAATAAATTGGGAGTCAATGGAAAAATGCTCCTTAAATTTGTGGCCAGAGGGTGAAGAATGCCCCCCTTACAGTGGTGGTGAGAATGCCAGAATCGTTAGAATGCCAACCTTGCAGACAGCTAAAAAGATCATAGGTGTCAGTTGGCCCCACCAAGTGACGTTAGCCTCCAAAACCATGCAAACGCCATCAAATGGAAGGTTAATCACCCACAGCTCAAGGAACCCCTAGAAACTTCTGGAGGAACCCTAAGGTTCCAAGGAACTCTGGTTGTGAATGACTGGTGTACATAATCAGGCTTTGATTACGGTGTCTGCATGAGGATAATTAGATGTTAAACTGATGTCTAATCCTCTTTGGAGGGCTCAACAGTTGTTGTGGTATTTGTGTCATCTTTTTGTGCCAAAGTTCAGAAAGTAAAGCTGGTATGTTTCCTTTCCTGAATCAATTCAAACCAGATGTCCAAGCTGATCCAGTTATACATTAAATAAATGAATGCACTGGGAGTGAGAGGGACAGTAGTGTGTGCTAATCAGGTGCCTCTTTATAAAATAGAACTGTCCATCCATTACGGAAAGCAGAAGAGAGCTGAGTTATGAAATCACTCTGGTGATGCTCTTTCCATCATCTGGTTGGCAGACTGGGGCTGGATTGGTGACCAAGCTGTGTTGCTTAACTCCAGTGGAGAAAAGTGTGGTCACCAACTTGCCTGTGCTGCTGGCATTGGTTTCTGGATCACAAGGATCTCTGAAGAGAACTACAGCTCCTTTGGAAGGCAGTAAATGTATACCAGTTGACATTTCAACTGCGCATTTAGCTGTTTGTCTTTCAATGTAAAATTTTCAGGTTTGACTGCAGACTTTAACACTTTATTTCATTTTCCGGAGCTGATCTGTAGATTGGCCTTTGATATATTTCTGAAGATCACAAATTCTCCCAGACCTGGGCATGTGGGGCTGATACGGCTCTTGAACGCTATGAGCCGAGGTGAGCGGCTGAAATTTTTCAATTTTTTTTTCTACTCCACAGTAGTAGAGACCGGCAGTGGCGTGGGCAAGACTGACAGGGCTTGAGAGCTTGAAAAGGGCAGAACTTCGGCCCGTCTGCGTGTGTTAGATCAAATGCTGCACTGCGGTACACTTTTGCTTAGTATTCTTAAATAAGAGCCTCCAGTCAAAAAAAGTCAGCGGCGCTTCTAATAAGGTCACCGCGAACATCATTCTAATAGAAGAGAACATTGCGTGTTGTGTATTTTATGCTGAAAAGGAGCAAACTAACCTTTCTGTAGCTGTCAAGGAAACATTATGCAGGAAAAACAGCAACCTAGCCAAGAGGTGTAGAGGTGTAGGGTTGGCCGTGTGACTGTCTGCATCGGGCCTTAGAACACCCACGCAGGCACCTATGAGAATCTTGACAATGTAGGAGCATTCTTGTCAGCAATAGGGAACATACCCTAGCTCAAGGGTCTCTTGTCTTTCTAAGATACTTTGAAATGTAATTTATTTTATTCCCTTTCATTGCATGGACAAATTCTACCCATTATAGGAGATGTCGACTATCACTATTTTTGCCCTTAACCACTTGAAGACCAGGCATTTTCTGGCACATTTTGTTTACATGTGAAAATCATTATTTTTGCTAGAAAATTACTTAGAACCTCCAAACATTATATATTTTTTTAAAGCAGAGGCCCTAGACTCTACATTGGTGGGTTTTGCAATTTTTTATGTCACACGGTATTTGTGCAGTGGCTTTTCAAATGCAATCCTTGGGAAAAAATACACGTTCTTAAATTGTAATGCAAAAAACACAATACATAACCTCACATGCGTGGCACGGTCGCTGTGTGGGACGATCGCTGTTTGCAAGAGTGAGGGCTTGCCTTTGCATACTAGTATTGGGGGACAGGGAGTACTTCAAAATGTTTTTTTTAATTATTCATTTATTTTTTATTTTTTTTGTTTTTACACTGTTGCTTTACATTTTTTTTATCACTTTTATTGCTATCACAAGGAATATAAACATCCTTGTGAAAGCAATAGGCATGTGACAGGTACTCTTTATAGGGGGATCTGGGGTCAATAAGATTCCAAATCCCTCATTTGCACTTGAAGGCATTCAAAACGCCAATACTTTCGATGTTCAAAAAGTGGCGCCGCTGACATCTCGGTAAACCAGAAGTGATGTCATCGCTTCTAGGTTACCATAGCAGAGAACCGATCAAAGCCGATTCTGGCTTTTTATGGATCTCCGAATAGCCAGCGTATGTGTAGGCCAGTAGCTCAGGTCTCCCTTTGGGACGGGAGAGCCTGAAAGAGCCCCAGAAGGCCACTGCTTGTAATAGTATTCGAATGGCTGATTAGCCGCTCCGGTTGCTATTACAAGAGAGCTGACCGTCCGGTACAACCACTTGAAGTCAAATGACATATCTGGTAAATGATTTGGCGGGAAGTTGTTAAAAAGGGTTAAAACTGAAGTTTAGTCTGCTTAATTTTGCCCTCTATGTTTCCTTCTTTCCCCTATAATTAACAACGCTAATGGCATTAGAGGCGATAAGAGCCGATCACCCCACTTCCTGTATTTACGTGTGACCGGCTTTGATCGGACACAGCTGATCACATGGTTAAAGAGCCACGCCAGCGGCTCTTTACAGAGATTGCGGTCGAGCCGTGTCCCAGCAATACGGCGCGGCCACGATCACCACCTGGGGCGTGCGAGAGCGGGTATTTAGGCGCGTTGTCATATAACATCCACCCAAAACTAGAGCCGCATTGTCCCTCCGTCACTGGTTAAACAAAACATTTCTCTTTTCATGAAGTACGTAAGTAAGTCATTCTTGCCTAGTAGACATGTGTGATTCATTTCCTTACAAATTGAAATTCGGATGAAAATTTTGTTATTCGGAGAATCGGATGCATTCGAATTTCCAAAACACAATAGTAATGAATTTCAACAAATGCGAAATAAATTATAAAGAAACACATTATCTGAATTTGAAAATTAATTTGAAAATCAATTTAAATTCCAATTTGAAAATGGATTTGAATTTGAAATGGAAACATATTGCAATAAATACAGTAAGTTATAAAAGTGAAAGGAAAGGGAAAAGGAAAAGGGAAAGGGGAAAGGGGAAAGGAACTCTACCCTCCATGTCCAAACCCAGCACTCCTAAGCATTGGGATTGACTCATATCCTCATTCCTCCAGGATGGTGATCACTCATATTTTACTAGCGGCCCATCTAGTAGTAAATGGAGATCAGGTGCCTCCCCAAACATTACTGAAGTGACGGTCCAACAAAGATATACTTATGAACACCATCTAGCTATAAATTACCTTACTGGTACTATATTTAACAAAAACTTGGAAATATGGCGTAAAGCCACCACTTAAGCCCCTCTGGCATGCGCTTACTGCACTCTATCACTCGCTGATTTACACAAAGTATGCGTGTTATACTACTACTATTCTTTTTGATACAGATACTGTTAGAACCTGTCGTTAACACTGTGCTATGCCCCCATAAATTTGTTACCAAACTATGTAATGATTATGGTTATCTCCATATTGTGTACCTTTCTCTTTTCGTCTCCCCGAACCTTAACGTTGCACTTGACTAAATGCATTTCAGTCTCATACTGCATACTCTTCTGTATTATACTGAAATACAAATAAAAACTCAATGTTTTAATAAAAATTAAAATAGATCAAAATAAAATAGAATAGAAAAGAAAAGAAAAGAAAAGAATAGAATAGAATCGAATAGAACAGAAAAGAATAGAAAAGAATAAAATAGAAAATAATAGTATAAATGAATAGACTAGTATAAAAAAAGAATGGAATAGCATAGAATAAAACAGATTAGAATAGAAAATAAATAAGAATAGAATAGGATGAATATAGTCCTCTCCTGAAATTTTGGAATCAATCTGAAAATAACAAATATAAGAAATGAATATGAATATATATATATATATATATATATATATATATATATATATATATATATATATATATATACAAAAAAAAAAAAAAAAGAAAAACAGCCTTTGTGTATTGCAGAGAATGGGGGTGGGGGGTTGCAGGGAGCAAAACCCCCTTTTGGAAGCGAAAGTCCACTTTAAGTCCATATTTTATATCTAATAAGCTGCCACATTGTAAATAGGACACCACAGTAGACTTACATTAATAGTCCCACTAACAAGGTAAACCAGCATTCCAGCACACTTCACCGTGCTCCACCAGCTCCCTTTACCTGTGCACTTCATTTTGCATTTAAATTTGGTTTTGCAGAATTGTTTTTCTTCCTTAAATAATGAGGAATGGACAGAAAGCATGGCAAATTGAAATAAATGACACTACCTCCAAGAAGGTGCAAGCCAGTCTGCAGAAAAAGAGGAATGGTGGGGAGGGGGGGGGGATATGCAATTGGATTTGTCAATTTAGTAGCAGGCTAAGGGGAGAGCTTCGGAAATTTAGCCCAGCTGCCGGAGAATCCCACCCGAAGCTGTGAGTGGCAGCAAGGTTTATTGCCCGTGACCTCCTGAGCACTTAACATTGATGAGGAGTAGATAGGATTCCCTGCATTACCATAATACTGACAGGGATGGGGAGAGATGCTCCAATATTCACCATCAGGATATGTCGGATGAGCAGCGCTGGTAAAAAATAAGGAGACTGAAACATTTACCCCCTGGAAGAGGTCCTGTCAGTCTCATTATTTTTTTTTAAAAATGGAAGTTCAGGCATAAAGTCTTACAGGAATCTAATCATGGATTGAATGTCAGATGAGGGCAGCTGTGGAATTACCGCACAAAGTAACAGTGATGTTTTGAACATTATTTTAAAGTGTGCCTGTCACTTAAAGTGATGCTATTATATTTTTATTTTTAATTTGACACCCACACATATGAGGTCAGCGTATTGTATAGTGCCTTATCAACATGTGTGAAAGTTTTAAAAACTTTGTTTCTGTGTATATTTTGTCTATATTTATCTAGGTACATGGAGGCAGCCATAGCTACTTATTGCTCATATGTAGACTTTGCCTTTGCTTAGTAAAAACGCATAGAGTGAAATATTTCTTCTTTTTCCCAATGTAAGTCTACATACTGTAGGTCAGGTGTGACCCTGCTTCAAGTGACCCTACTGATCTGTCGAGTGGGCCTTGTACCCTCCACTCTCTATGGCTTAGTTGCAGGAGGTTCCCCCATTTCTTGACAGCGGCTCCATGCTGCCTGCTTCACCCACACTGTTCTGATTGGCCAGAGGGGCTGTGGCACCCTATTTGAGCATCACAAGCCCAGGCTTCTGTACCTACTGCCTTGCCAAGTGTTAGAATTCATTGGACCTTTCAGAATCATTAAAGAAATCAACCCTGTTTGTTTCTGTCTAAAACTTCATGAGGATACCCAACTCCTTTTATGTTTCTTTGCTGAGACCAGTCAACTCAGGAAACCATCCTCTCCTCTAAAACTAGTTTCAGAACTCACTCCAGTACCTCATCTACTGGAAGGGTTTCAGCCCTGAGGAACACTGTCAGATGCCATCCCTCTCCATTCATGCTGATCGTCTGGCAAGAAGTTTCCATCACCTTCATCTTGATAAGCCTGCACCTTGGAAGCCCCGGTAGAGGCCATCTTAGACTCCAGGGAGATTTAGAACCCACTCCAGTACCTCATCTGTTGCAATGGTTTCAGCACTGAGGAACACTGTTTGGTGCCAGCCTTCTCCATGCATGCTATTCATCTGGTAAGAAGTTTCCATCACTTTCATCCTGATAAGCCTGCACCTTTTGAGGCCCTTACCAAAAGTAGTTTCTCCTTCTGGCTGCAGTCGACTCTCAACCTCTCTTTCTTCCTGGCTTGAGCATCAGTGGTTGCTAAGCAATGGGTCCAGCACAAAATCCCCCACTCTCACTGAATCGGTGGCAGAAAGTATCCCTATTAGTAGGCATCAGCTGGCTCACACAGAATATATACCAAACAAAATCAGATAAGAGCTTGATCACATTATCCTAAAAAATGCAAACTTTAACCACTTCCCGCCATATCAGTCTGACACACCGCTACACCGATCTCGGTAAAGAGCCTCTGATGGAGGCTCTTTACCACGTGATCAGCCATGTCCAATCATGGTTAATCACAGTGTAAACAGGAAAAGACGTGTTTTGGCTATTTCTCACTCGCGTCTGGCAGACACGAGTAGAGGAGAGCCGATCGGTGGCTCTCCTGACAGGGGGGTCTACGCTGATTAATTATCAGCGCAGCCCCCCCCCCCCCCGCAGATGCCCCCACTGGACCACCAGTGATGCCACCAGGACCACCAGGGATGGCCACCACGGATGGATGACCAGGTATGCCACCCATGGCATATCTATGACTAAGCACTCCTCATAGTGCGAAACGCGTAATCTTTGATCCACTTTGCTGTGACCTGTATCTTGAATGACACCTTATTAAATAAAGGCAAATTCTTTTACAGTGTGGCTGTCCAGAACTTTCTTTGATGATAATGCCACCCATGGCCACCAGGGATGCCACACAGTGCCAAAAATATGCCAATCAGTGCCCACAAATGGTGCCAGTCAGTGCCCATTACTAATGCCTGCCAGATGTCTTCTTATCAATGATGCCCATCAGTACCACCCATCAGTGTCCATCAGTACCACCCATCAGGGTCCATCAGTGCCACCTATCAGTGCCCATCCATGCCACCTATCAGTGCCACCCATAAGTACCCATCTGTGCAGTATTTCAGTGCCCTTCAATGCCGCATATCAGTGCCCATCAGTGCTGCGTATCAATGCCCATCATTGCTGCATACCAGTGCCACCTATCAGTGCCCATCAGTGCGTCTATCAATGCCCCTCAGTGCCACCTCATCAGTGCCATCTCATTGGTGTCATCTCATCTGTGCCGCCTTAACAGTGCCTGTCAGTGCAGCCTCCTCAGTGCCACCTCATTTGTGCCACCTCATCAGTACAAATCAGTGCCGCCTTATCAGTGCCCGTTAGTGCAGCCTCATCAGTGTCCATCAGTGAAGGGGAAAACGTACTTTTATTACCAAAATTTTTGGTCATTTTTTATTTGTTGCACACAAAATAAAAACCCCAGCAGTGATCAAATACCACCAAAAAAAGCTCTATTTGTGGAAACAAAATGATAAAAAATAGTGAGCTAATCAACGGCCAGGCATCAAAACTTTGATTAGCCCGGGAGTGTCCTCCCCAGACAATCCAGCACCACGCCCACAAGTACATGCTGTCCATCAGGTGTTTGGCTTTTACTTGTGTAATTTGTCCACTACAAAAGTTATCATAAGACAAAACTCATACAATTTTCCAGAAGTCTGAAAAAGTGGAATTCATTTATTTTCCTAGATTTCCTGAGGGATATTGTTGATAAATATTTCTGTCCCTAATGGAGAAGCTTCTCCAACCCAGTCTGCAGAAGGGCCACCATATTTCCTCTGACTATTAACCTGTACAAGATTAATATTACACCTTTCCATCCACTCCAGAAGGGAAGCTTTATTGTCTTTATTCAGAGAGTTAATCCAAGCCTCGCTCACAGCATTCCTCACATTGTTGTCCATCATTAAAGAATGATCTGCTCCCTCCATGGTATCAGAGGCTGAGACTGAGCTCTTTTCCATGCTCAGCAGACAAAATCCTGGGTCTCCTCCATGGGCCATAATCAGTGGGTAAATGACTAGCCCCTAGTCCCCTCCAAAAGCCCCTGTCCCAGTTGGGTTTGTCACAGTACTGTTTGCCACCTACCCTGCCCCCTTCCTAGGTAAAAGGTACGCTACTGATTGCCACCTGTCCTGACCCTTGCCTGAATAATGGATATCCTACTGACTGCCTCCTACTCCGATCCTTACCTGGGGAAAAGAATATGCTACCAATTGCTGCCTGCCTTGACCCTTGTCTGAATAATGGCTACGTTACTAGAGGCATTCTACCCTGTTCCTTATCTGGGTAAAGGATATGCTACCGATTTATGCCTGCCATGACCCTTGCCTGAATAATGATTGTGCTACTGACTGCTTCCTTCTTTGAACCTTGCTTAAATAATGGACTTCACTATTGTCTACTGCCAGCACTGACCCCTGCAAGCTTGGTGTCCAGTCAGTCACTGGTTCTTGTTACTCCTGCCTAATGTGCCTACTTTGAACCATTCTGCATTCTCAACTATCTGATGTATGTCAACTTTCTCTCTCTCTTTGGGGTGGCTTAATTCCTGGGGGCATCTAAGTAAAACAGACAAAATAGCCTTAAAGCGGAGTTCCACACAAAATGGAACTTCCGCTTTTCGGAACCCTCCCCCCCTCCGGTGTCACATTTGGCACCTTTCAGGGGGGAGGGGGGTGCAGCAGTGCTGTGTTTTGGCCTAGGCCAAAAAGGCCCAGGCCTAGGGCGGCACTTTGTGGGGGGCGGCAAAAAGCCGCCCCCCCCCACAAAAACGTCAACCGGACTCCTCCCGCACAGCAGGGCACATCAAGAGAGTACAGCTTGGGAGTGCAGTGGCCTCGCGGATGCAGATGGGGCCAGGAAGCAGTTAAATCAGGAGCTGTCAAGCCGCCCCTGTAAAGCTGTGATTCTCTCTCTCTGATGTGGCCAATCATGGGGAGGGAAACAGCAGGGAGGAAGCTGGGCGGCGGCACGGCAAAACCAATTAGAGCCGCTCTCTCTCTTTCTTCTCTCTTCTCCGTTCAGCTGACAGAAAGGGGAGGGGGGGCGAGCGGGGGAGTTCTCTGGTAAATGGAGCAGCTGTGACAGGGAGAGGAGAGATGCGGGCTGTCTGTGTATCTCCCCCGCTCGCCCCCCCTCCCCTTTCTGTCAGCCGAAGAGAGAGAGAGCGGCTCTAATTGGTTTCCCTGCGCCGCTGCCCAGCTTCCTGACCGCTGTTTCTCACCCCATAATTGGCCACAGCAGAGGGCCAATCAGAAGACTCTGGGGGGCATCATGGGAAGAGTAATCCCCGAAGAATGGCGGCCCTGTGTGTCCACAGACATCATGCTACAGCCCCCAGCATGCATGCACTCTGCTGGGGGGGGGTTACAGGAGGAGAAAAAGAGAGTACTGTGCTGGGGGAAGCCAGATAGGGAGACACGCTGTACCCACACCACCAGAGAGCCACACTGTATCCGCACCACCAGAGACACGCTGTACCCACACCACCAGAGCCACGCTGTACCCGCACCACCAGAGCCACGCTGTATCCGCACCACCAGAGACACGCTGTACCCACACCACCAGAGCCACGCTGTACCCGCACCACCAAAGCCACGCTGTACCCGCACCACCAGAAAGCCACGCTGTATCCGCACCACCAGAGCCACGCTGTACCCGCACCACCAGAGCCACGCTGTACCCGCACCACCAGAGCCACGCTGTACCCGCACCACCAGAGCCATACTGTACCCGCACCGCCAGAAAGCCACACTGTATCCGCACCACCAGAAAGCCACACTGTACCCGCACCACCAGAAAGCCACGCTGTACCCACACCACCAGAGCCACGCTGTACCCGCACCACCACAGCCACGCTGTACCCGCACCACCAGAGCCACGCTGTACCCGCACCACCAGAGCCACGCTGTACCCGCACCACCAGAGCCACGCTGTACCCGCACCACCAGAAAGCCACACTGTATCCGCACCACCAGAAAGCCACACTGTACCCGCACCACCAGAAAGCCACGCTGTATCCGCACCACCAGAGCCACGCTGTACCCGCACCACCAGAGCCACGCTGTACCCGCACCACCAGAGCCACGCTGTACCCGCACCACCAGAGAGGGAGCCACGCACCACCAGAGAGAGAGCCACGCTGTTCCCGCACCACCAGAGAGACGTTGTTCCCGCAACACCAGAACCACGCTATACCCGCACCACCAGAGAGCCATGCTGTACCCGCACCACCAGAGAGCCACGCTGTACCCGCACCACCAGAGAGCCATGCTGTACCCGCACCCGCCTGTTGGCCATTATACATTACTGTTCCCAGGAACTGAGCCATTAGGAAGTACCTAACCTGATATCCTCTAGGCCAACCCTAGTGACGCCACTGTCCCAGAGCCCACAACAAGTTACGGCACTGAGTTTCGGTAACTGGCCAGACAGGGATGCGCCAGCGTGGGCACCCAGGACATCTGCCGCCCGGAGTCCCACAAGCGGTGATGGGCTTTCCATAGCAGCCGACACCTCTCTCCCCACAGTCAGCCACACACACTCAGTACACAGCCAGGAGGAGGAGGAGCCACAGAGGAGGGACACGACTTCAGTGCAAGAGCCTCCCAAAGCACCCAGCACATATCCCCTTACCCCCAATGAAAAGATGCTGTATCGCTCACTGTCCTCCTCCCACGGCGTCCCTCTGTCCTCTTCCCGTGGCGTCCCTCTGTCCTCCCATGAAGATGACAGGGCGGATCTTAAAAAGGAAGGGGTGTGGCCTTGACAGGAAGGGGTGGGTCATAGTTAAATTAGGGGGGTGCGCGTGCTTAGTCAGGCCTAGGGCAGCACAAAACCTAAATACACCACTGGGGTGCAGATACCTGTCTAAGACAGGTATTTGCACCCACTTCCGGCATAGACTCCCATGGGAGTCTATGCCTCTTCCCGTCCCCACCGCGCTGTCTGCTGGGAACACACAGCTCCCAGGAGATAGCGGGGACCACTTGGGACGCGCAGCGCGACTTGCGCATGCGCAGTAGGGAACCGGGAAGTGAAGCCGCAACGCTTCACTTCCTGATTCCCTCACCTAGGATGGCGGCGGCAGATGCCGAGAACCGAGCGGGTTCTCTGCGTCCCCTGCCGACATCGCTGGACCCTGGGACAGGTAAGTGGCCATGTATTAAAAGTCAGCAGCTGCAGTATTTGTAGCTGCTGGCTTTTAATTTTTTTTTTTTTTTGGCGGTGTGGGTGAACCCCCGCTTTAAGGGAAAGGTGGCTGCCATAGCTGAAGTCACATAAAAGCTTCACTTTCAGAACAGGACATGAAACCGACAAACCCTACAGCTGCAGCCTTTTCCCTGCAAAAGATGCCCATGAGTGCCCCAAGTGTTATAATATAATATAACTTCCAGGTAGCTTTAGAAAATGGGAGTCTCAGGTGTCAGAATGCACCAGAAATATAGTATGGAAGACATTTATAGGAGCAACAACAGGTGGCACAGGCAGGCTACTACAGATATGCAATGTACCTTATAATTACTTAAAAAATAGGCTTTGTTGTTTTACTGGAGGGTCTCATTAAAGCAAATTCAAAAGGTTCAACCCATGATAAAAAAAATGAATTCAAAAGAGCTGCAAAGTTAAAAGTCATGCTGAAAATAATAATTCAGAATATTGTTTAACACTTCTCATGCCTTGGAGGTGCCTGGCTTCCTACGGCCTATTGCAGAAGGAGTCAGTTGGCTCGTCTCATGCCGGGGTTAAAATCTTGCCTCCGTTAATTGATTCGAAGTCCTTACCCGGCACTTTCTCTTTGATCTGGCGTATACAATAGAATCCATCAACAAGAAGACTGCCGCTGTACACAATGAATAATAATCAGAGGCATGCGTTATCCATGGAACACCATGCCACGGAGGCAAATGGGACTTTAACATATCCACAATTTAGCCGCTGTCAACGCTTATTGAATTTTGATAGCTCAAATGAATAATATTGCATGGAGCAAGATCTGTGAAGATGGCAATAAGGAGACCTTTAGCAGACAGAGAGCAGATAAACAAAATAAAATGGATGTAGAGGAGGAAGGGAAGAGCAGTGCATTGTGTCTTCACAAGGATGGGAAACCTGGACTACAATAGCTAAAAAAGAAGGAAAGAGGCAACCTAAAAAATAATTTCACCAAGACTTTTTTTTTTTTTTGATTCAAAGTAAAAATGCGCATCCGAATAATAATGTCAGAAAATCTGCATCATATTTATGCAATTTTTTTTTTTCTTTTCAATTTTATAATAACCAAGATGTTAATAATATAATAAGTATGTTAAGTCCAACTCAAGCCAAAACCTTAGTTTTGGCTAAAGCAAAAAGGTTAGGAAGCCTCTGCTGTGTTTCTATTGCTGTCTGTTTCCCTCTTGGGGAAATTTACCCTCACTACTTGTCAGGACAGGAAATTAAATAAATTTCTCCAATAGGAACACAGACCAAAATAAAAACCAAACAGTAAAGCTGCATTCACACCTGAGTGTTTTTGGTGGGATTTTGTACAGGTCACCAATGTAAACAGCAGAAAAATGCCTGTAATCGGCCCCAAAGAGGCTCATGTTCTTTTTTGAGCTTAAGGCGCTTTTCAGGTGTTTTGTTTCAGGTGACAAAACGTTCAGATGTGAACAGGTGCCATTGAAATGAATGGGATTTTGCTTGTTGGGCGTTTTTCAGGGGTTTTATGAGGGTAAAATGCTCAGGTGTGAATGCAGCCAAGCTAAAGGCAAAACTTTTTTAATTTTTTTGAGGGAATCCTTGGCTGTCAACAGGGTCACCATGACTAGTGTCCAGATTGGAAGATTTCCCCTCTTAGAGTGCATCATTAAGCTGCCCTGGATTCACAGAAGAATGATGATGAGAAGATTAGAAAATGAAGAGAACACTTGCGTCATTTGTAATGGGGGAGGGAAGAGAGCTGCAAATGTGGGGACAAGGAGTAATGTTAGAGAACCAGGGGTGCCCAACCTGGATTTAAGCTTGACCAGTGTAGATCAGATGTCCCACCTTCTTTGGTGTCTGCCCGACCATAAGTACTCGCCATACCCCTTGCAATTTCCTAAATTAATGAGACCGCACATGAACTGGAGTACAAATGGCCATAGCAGCCTTTTTATTAAGAAAAACACCTTTTTAAAATACAAATTATTTTTCCATCAACATCTGAAACACAACTAACAATCCTCAGCCTGTTGGTCTTTGACAACACCCAGAATTCCAACTTGTTCCATTTGTAACACTGCGGGACCATTTACCATACCAGGCCTCCAGCCTCCACACCAGCTCGGAGACAACCCACACCCGTAGTGCAACCATTACCGTATTCCAGCTAAGCTTAGTTAACTTGAATACACTAGAGGGGCACATACCACCGATGCTTCCCCCACACTTCCATCTCTACCGTATTTTCTTCCACCATCGAAAGACCAACCACCACCACTCGATCAGCTGCCATGACGTGACCTGCTCATACTGCACCTGCAAAGAACAAACCAACCAAACAAAAAAAACACAGGTAGGGTGGGTGGGAAACTGCCTGCTTGTCACCTGTCCCTTCTCTGCTGCCCAGGAGACCCCACCTATCCCTTAAATAAACTCCAACAAACCCCTCCTCATTCTGTTGCTCCAACCAATCCTACCTCTCCCCTATTCTCCACCTACAATCCTTAACCCCATAGTTACTTCCCCTTCTCACCCTGTCATGCCGGCCCTGCACTATCTTTCATTGTATTTCTCTTGCTCCGGGCCTTACTTTAAAGAGTAAGTTCACCTTTTCACCAAAAATGAAATAGCTAACTAACTCTGAATATCCTAGCCACCCCTCTGGTAGCAGCTCAGCGCAGCCACGGGACCATGCTGACTAATGACGCTCACCACACTGACCAATGAAAAACACATCTAGGATTTCTCCTTCCAGTAAGGTGTCCCAGAATAAAGAAGCACTTTTCAGTGAATGCACTGACCAATGAGCACCTGCCATTGAATGCATTATGATGGATACTCACACTGGGTTTGTGTATTGTGTAAAAAAATGGACTTACACTTTAAGGTTTCATCTGTGTCATTGCACGGGTTAAAAGATCTTTTTACAGAGCAAACTAAATAATGATCTCATAACTTTCGACATTCTGCAGGCCAGATGATTACGTACAGCATAACTGACCACTTACAAAAAAAAAAACTTGTACAAATTCCCTTTGGTCATTTTACGGAGCGATGGCAACGGACTGCAAATTGCAGAGAACAAGCGACTGTAAATTAGCCCGGGCAGTGTTCGCATGGCAGCGCAGTATGAATCACTTCCAACGCCCATTCCCAGAATATCGGCATGCAAGGCAAGTTCTTGCTCCAATTTTGTAAGGGAAATTACAAGAGGGGCATGAATGAGATTGGTGTAATTGTTTCCACCAATATTTTATGTGTTTAATCAGAGCTAGAGGGCACCGAATCCAAATGATTTTCCTCTGATGAGGCTTGGCTGCCATGCCGGTAGAGAAGAGGTACCAGATCCGTGATAGAAAATATAAACAGTGAATAAAATCAGATATGACAGATAGAAAAAAAAAGACGACGCTTCCCAATTACCTTCGAAGAAGCAGTTGGTGGATTCAGCTAATTGCTGTTTCGGAGAGCTCTTCCTCCAGAGCAAGGACACATAAGTGTTTTATGGCACTGATTACGGGGCGATGCAGAGAAGAGTTGTCATACAAAATGTGATATACTGAGCCCTAAGCAAGTTTCAGAACCTCATAGAGGGTACTACATCAACAGAGTAATAACATAGGATGTTTTGGCAAATCTCCTGGGTCACCATTCAGTAAGTGACAGTATGTCATTGTTCTTTGCCTCAAATGTCAGCATGCCATTGTTTTTTGGCCAAAGTGTCAGTAGGTCCATTGTTCTTTGGCCCAAGTGTCAGTATGTTCATTGTTCTTTGGCCCAAGTGTCAGTATGTTCATTGTTCTTTGGCCCAAGTGTCAGTATAATCATTGTTCTTTGGCCCAAGTGTCAGTATGTTTATTGTTCTTTGGTCAAAATGTTATTATTCTCATTGTTCTTTAAATTAAGTGTCAGTATGTGATTGATCTTTGACACTGTTCTTTCATCCAAGGTGTCAGTTTCCCATCATTGTGGAACACAAAAATACGGGGGCCCTTTAAGAGTGTACAGGCGCCAAACACACAGCAGTGTATGGGAAGGTTTCCGAGCTTGCAAACAGCTGGTTGCAACTGGGAAGCTGATTTGCCCGTGTTTAGGGAGTGTTCGGGGTGCAAACACTCTCACTATACACTCATTTGTCTCTGGCCTCCTTTCCTATTTTTTGATTGGGGGGGACCGGAGGACGGTGGGTGGTGCTTTTTGTGGCACCGCTGCGTCACTTCTGGTTTCCCGGCTCACTGCTGTGTGGAGCGGACCAACCGACTGAGACTGCCTGAGTCTGACTGTGTGACCGATGCATGAAGGCCTGAGCGCCGTTCCCTCCTACAAGCACAAAAATGCCCCTGACACAATCTGGTATAAACACCCATCCAGCACTGGCATCCTGCTGTCCCTATGACGGGGCAATCCACACTGACTGACAGCTGACACAGGAAACTCTCAGATCTTCCAGCACAGGGTAATCCGATCAACCAAAGCTTTCGCATTGGCTTCACTGACTGATCACATTGCCGACTGCAGTGTCGGATCATCACTGTAGTGTGTGGGTGATGTTGGGGATCGGGCTGACATGTGGCCCTGTACTAATCACACACTCTGAGGGACTGACAGGAGACTGCCCAGATGGCTCATTCCTCTGTGCTGCCTGGCCAGGTTCCAGCTCTTCCTTCCTCTTACTCAGGGCATTAGGGTCGATCCACTGGAGGCTTAGCTGTATACCCTGATCTGTGAGGCTGAGCTATATACCCTGATCTGTGAAGCTGAACTTTATACCCTGATCTGTGAGGCTGAGCTATATACCCTGATCTGTGAGGCTGAGCTATATACTCTGATCTGTGAGGCTGAGCTATATACCCTGATCTGCGAGGTTGAGCTATATACCCTGATCTGTGATGCAGAGCTATATACTCTGATCTGTGAGGCTGAGCTATACACCCTGATCTGTAATGCTGAGCTATATACCCCGATCTGTAATGCTGAGCTACAGTATATACCCTGATCTGTGAGGCTGAGCTATATACCCTGATCTGTAAAGCTGAGCTGTATACCCTGATCTGTAATGCTGAGCTATATACCCTGATCTATGAGGCTGAGCTATATACCATGATCTGTGAGGCTGAGCTATATACCCTGATCTGTAATGCTGAGCTGTATACCCTAATCTGTAAAATGCTGAGCTATATACCCTGATCTGTGAGGCTGAGCTTTATAGCCTGATTTGTGAGGCTGAGCTATATACCCTGATCTTTGAGGCTGAGCTATATAGGAAGGAATCACTTTATTAAATGGAAATACAGGTTTTTATACACTTCAAAAATAGGGGCAGCCACCACATGAGCAATAAACACAAATATTACATATTGGGGTAAATATCCCACAATGATTAGGTAACGAGGGAAAGTTGAAAGAAGACTGATCACACCAGGAAGATTAGCAAACAGACAGAAACAATAGGTTACTCAATTAACAACGGGAGAAAGACACTTATCAGTAAACACATAACACCTTAATAAACAAATTACACATAACAGCAGGAGACCCCAAAATCAGGTTTTTTGAGCTGATTATAATCTTCTGCTTAGAGTCTCTGAGTCTAGGAGAGAGTTGAAGCAGTCAATGCTGGTTTGGGCTACCTATACCCCAACAAAACACAGAGGCCCCAAATCTGTATCTGGGTCCTCCAGTTCTCAGGGTTTGTGTGTTTCAGGGAGACATGGATTTGAATCTGAAGTAAAACTAATCCCCCAGGCACACACCTCCCAAGAATATAGCCCCCCAAAATGCCAGGGCCATAGTCGGTAGGCAAGAGGCTAGCCTGCCGTCCCCTCCAAAAGCTTCTGTCCCAGTTGGGTCTGCCACAGCACCCCATTGTTGGTGTCAGTGGGAGGAATTGTGCCCCATCATTGGTGTCATCAGGCCCTAATGTTAGTGTTATTGGGAGGAATTGTGCCCCATCTTTGGTGTCATTGGGAGGAATTCTGGCACTTCATTGGTGTCATGGGGGGGGGATTATGCCCCATTGTTGGTATTGATGGATCAAAATAGTGCCCCATGAGCCAGATAAAAGCAACCAAAGGGCCGCATCTTGCCTCAGGCCACAGTTTGGGGACCACTATTCTGGAGGAGCCCACAGGTATGACATATACATGCTTACATTGCTCCAAGTTGAAACAATGTAACTACAGGCAGTGCTCGAGTTACAAACAAGATAGGTTCCGTGGGTTTGTATGTAAGTTGTAACAGGTAAATTTTTTAAGTGAAACCAAAAAATTATTTTGCTGTCTGTGTCCCTGTTTAGAAGATTTCACCTCTGTCTATGTGACAGTTGGATTTCGAAAATTTTGGGTTGTCGTGGAAACAAGGATTGGTGATAAAGCTTCAGTGGAGACACGTTTTCCTCATGATAACTCTTACAGGAGTAAATTTCCCTTCCTAGGTGCAGATTTCCTCTCACTTCCTGTTGTCTCCCTCCGTTTGTAAGTATGAGTTGTACGTAACTCGGGGACTGCCTGTATATAAAATATATTCTTCTTTAGGCAAAGACTGTATGTTGCAAACCTATAGAATTTCTTCAAGCCATTGTCCTTCTTTAGGGACAAAGGACTTTGAAATTGGCAGTTGGATGCTTAGTTAAAATACCGTAGCTGTCACAATGGCACCTCTGCCAGCTTTTAAAACGACAGATAGAGATTTTTTTTATCATTAATGGCTCCATTTTGGTGTAATGTACCGGGACCTACTGTCAATGGGACTTTTAGGAGCCTCGAAACACCATCAGGCAGATAATTGTGAATTCAAAAACCATCTTCGATGGCGCTCATTTGGACATATGCGAAATGTGATATGACAGGCTATGGAGGTACCAAGCATTTGGAGTTGAAGGGATCTGACATTGTTTTGGGTCCAGGTGCCATCACATCTGGGCGCAGAATGAATGATTCAGACAGGGCAGGGACCAGGGAAAGCGGCATCTGTCACCAAAAGCAGCGATGGAGGTGATATGTGGCGATAAATGTTTAATTTCGCAGCGCAGTGTATGTCTGAGCACCTGCTGGGAAAAGCTCCTGTTGGATTTGCCAATGTTCCCAACTCACTCCGGCAGCTTGGCATCCTTTGTGATGCCCGGGATTGTAAAGGTGATTGATTTGAGGGAATAAAACCCAGTGTGAAATGTTGGCACTGAGATCTTGGCAACCTATGGAGTCTGCTCTGCTCTATCTGCTCTCATATCCGCCATTCTCTGTACGACCTCATTACATTTATTAGCGTTCAGCATGAAGTTGGCAGGCCGCTAGATAACCCTCGCTATTCCAACTGGTTTATTAAGGAATCTTTGTTAAAAAGAACATTGTAAAATTATTAGTAAGTCATAGCTGTGACACAATGAGGGTCTGCATTTGCAAAGCCATTTCTATGGAGACACTAAAATAAAAAAATTAATAAATAAAAAATATCTCAGCCAGGTAATGTAGACATGCTGGCAGGTTAATTGGCTCCTTTCTAAACAGGCCCAGTATGTGTGGGAATCAGGGACCTTAGATTTTTAAGCTTCTTGAGGGCAGGCACTGGTGTGTACAATATGTAAAGTGATGCATAAATTGAATCATCATGAATTGTAATTTATATAAATATATATTTCAAGAAATTTTGCAATCTTTTTTTAATGATTCTTGCCTTTTATTGTTCTGAAGAAATCATTTTAAGGGTTACCATGACCTTTTCTTAAACTGACTACTCAGTAGGAGGGCTTACCTTCATCTTCACTGTCTGAGCCTTCTTGTTATAAAAAGAAAAGAAGCAGTCACATCATTTCTTTAATGTCAGGGCTCTAAATGTAACTCACCAAAAATGAAACTTCTACTACAGTGGATGCATGAAATTTGACTTCAAGCTCTGTGTAAGACAGAACAATCAGAGAGTCAATCAGAGAAGCAGGGGACTCAATTTTTGAGGGATGGCATTGCTGGAAGAGCGGCCAAAGCAGTGGAGACTGTCAATATTTCTAAATGCATAATAATGCATTTAGGGTAAAATGATCCTGTGATAGAGTACGATATTGAAGGTACAGTGTTAGCCAGAATTACAGAGAAAAAAGATTTGGGGGTGTAGATCTTAATCCTGCAGGAGCAGGATTAACATATAACATATATACGAAACCGGGTGACCCCGCCCCCTCTGACGCCATGGGAAAGCCATAGGGATGTCCCCGTGCGTCAGAGGGGGGCGGGGTCACCCGGCAACATCATTGTGTGGCCCCGCCCTCAGTTATAAAAGAGCTGTCACCTGAGAGGCCGGTCATTACAGCGGGTGCCTCCCATGGAGGCAGATCGTAGGCGGCGTGCGGCTTTTTTTTTTCTTTTTCGGTCCGTCGGAGCGAGAGAAGAGGAAGAAAAAGACTTTGTGGGACAGTTTTTTTCTTTAATTTTTTTAGTAAAGGACTTGTCCCAAGGTGTGTATTGTCTTTTTCTTACCATTTTAAACATTTTCTGTGAAATGGTAGGCGTACATTTTTCCCCCGTTACCATTTCACACAGGAGGGGCCGGGATCTGGGGTTCCCCTTGTTAAAGGGGGCTTCCAGATTACGATAAGCCCCCCGCCCACAGACCCCCACAACCACTGGGCAAGGGTTGTGGGGATGAGGCCCTTCTCCCCATCAACATGGGGACAAGGTGCTTTGGAGGGGTTACCTCTCTCTCTCGCTCTCTCATCCCTCCCTCTTTTCCTGCGGCCTCCCAGGTTGCGTGCTCGGATAAGGGTCTGGTATGGATTATTTGGGGGACCCCACGCCATTTTTAAAAAAAAAATTGGCACGGGGTTCCCCTTAAAATCCATACCAGACCTCAAGGGTCTGGTATGGATTTTGAGGGGGACTTCCACGCCATTTTTTAAAAAATTTTGGCGTGGGGTTCCCCTTAATATCCATACCAGACCTGAAGGGCCTGGTATGGAATTTGGGGGGACCCCCAAGCATTTTTTTTTAATTTTGGTTAGAGGTTCCCCTGTGGGGGAATCCCATGCCATTTTTATCAATGAACTTTTAAGTGTATTGCCAGGACCGACAATTCATTATAGCCATGAGTACTTTTAAATTACTTTTTTTCCTTTAGAAATGTAATTTTGCTCTCGGACTGTTCTAAACACGGGAAACACGCACCACTTTACAGGCATACTATAGACACCCCCCAGGTATCAAATTTAAAGCAATATTACACTTTTATTGTTTCTGTTTTATCGTTTATTATTTCAGCTTTCAGCGCTGTCGCAGTTTGAATGACAATTGCGCGGTCATACAACACTGTACCCAAACTAAATTTGTATCATTTTGTTCCCACAAATAGAGCTTTCTTTTGGTGGTATTTGATCACCTCTGCGGTTTTTATTTTTTGCTAATAAAAAAAGACCGAAAATTTTGAAAAAAATAAAAGTTTTGCTTTTGTTTCTCTTAAATTTTTTTTATAAATAAGTAAGTTTTCTCTTTCACTGATGGGCACTGATAAGGCGGCACTGACAGGCACTGATAAGGCAGCACCGATGAGGTGGCACCAATGAGCAGGCACTGACGGGCACTGACGATGGGCACTGATGGGCACTGATATGCGGATGGGCACTGGTAGGCGGCACTGATGGGTGGCACTGATATGCAGCTCTGATGGGCATTGATAGGCAGCACTGATGGGCACTCATGGGTGGCACTGGTGGGCACTGATGGGCACCGATAGGCGACACTGATGGGCAATGAAAGGCTGCAAAGATGGGTACTGATATGTGGCACTGATGAGCATTGATACGCGGCACTGATAGGCATCCCTGGTGGCACTGGCAGTGGTAGGCATTGTGAGTGGGCACTGATTGGCAGCTGCCTGGGCATTGATTGGCAGCTGCCTGGGCACAGATTAGTATTTCCCCGGGGGTTTAGGGGGCATACCTGGTGGTCCAGTGTGGATGGCCATCCTGGTGGTCCTGGGCGGCTTCCCTGGTGGTCCTGGGTGGGATCTGAGGGGGGGCTGTGCTGATAAACAATCAGCACAGACCCCCCTGTCCGGAGTGCAGCCGATCGGCTCTCCTCTACTCGCGTCTGTCAGACGCGAGTGAGGAAAAGCCGATCGGCTCTTCCTATTTACATAGTGATCAGCCATGATTGGACACGGCTGATCACCTGGTAAAGAGTCTCCGTCAGAGACTCTTTACCTAGATCGGAGTTGCGATGTGTCAGACTGACACACCGCAACAACAATCGCCGAGATGCGCGCCCCCGGGGGCACGCATGGGCTTAATATCCTGAGGATGACATAGGACGCCCAGTCAGGATATTGAAACCACTTTGCAGCCGTCATTTTGCTATATGGCGGGCCGTTTTTAAAACTTTTTTTTGCATTGATACATGTCCCCTGGAGCAGGACCCAGGTCCCCAAACACTTTTTATGACAATACCATGCATATAAGCCTTTAAAATTAGCACTTTTGATTTCTCCCATAGACTTTTAAAGGGTGTTCCGCAGCTTTCGAATTTCCAGCGAACATCCCAAATTGTTCGCTATTCGGCGAACATGCGATCACCCGATGTTCGAGTCGAACTTACGCTCGACTCGAACATCGGGCTCATCCCTGTGTTGGACTCTCTCCCTATGAGATTTGGTTTGGGAGTGTGTTACTTGCTTATATTTTGTCTCAGCAGCTGAAGTCCTCCATTTGAATCTCACAGAGAATGTTGCTGATCTTTTAAGGTTTTTGACAAACTCATTTATGTGTTTTCTCCCCAATTCCAGATCCTAAACAGTTTGGAAGGATCTAAAACTAAAGCCAGGTGACTTGTGGATTGTTAAGAGACATTTATATATAAGAAAATGTTTGGAGACTCAATACAGCATCTATTTCATGTACAGTTGTGAAAAACTTGAAGGAAAAGTCACCTGGATCCACACCAGGCCTACCTTCACCTAAGCATGTGGAAGTTCCGGGTTAAAGGTGATATCAGGTATAGTTAGTGATCAAAATATTGATCAAAAGAGAGGAGACTTTAATGGAAATTTGTAAGTTCTGTATATAATTGTATTCTATTTTGTATGTGTTGCACACTGCCCTCACTGTGCACACGGGACTAATGTTTTCATTACATGTTTGCATTCTTTTCGAGTCCTGATTTGAATTAGGCTGCCTATGTTACGCCCCGTGTTATCATAAATGTACAATTGTAATTTTAATGTGATACCAACATAATCATGTGTATAAAAACCTTCAATTGCGTCATAATAAGGCAGAACAGTTATTTGGAAAGATGCGGAGTGTATCTTTTGTGTCTGTTCCCTACTGCAGTAGTTATTATTAATTTGGAACCACTAATCAATATGAGGATAGGGGTTGCCTATTTATAAATTTCCATATCAAGTGCCCATCTGTGCAACCTATCAGTGCCCATCAGTGCAGCCTTATCTGTGTCCATCAGTCCAGCTTATCAGTGCCCATCAGTGCAGCCTTATCTGTGCCCATCAGTCCAGCTTATCAGTGCCCAACAGTGCAGCCTCATCAGTGGCCACCAGTGCAACCTCGTCAGTGCTCATCAGTGCCCATCAATGCAGCCCATCAGTGCAGTCTATCAGTGTCCATCAGTGCAGTCTCGTCAGTGCCCATCAATGCGGAATGGAGGAATCAGGAAAAGAGCCGTCAAGATCACACAGAGCGGTGATCTCCCACTGTGACACAGCTTGTATAGGAAACGCCAGCCCCTGTCATGCTACCGTCTATTTAAACTATTTAAACTGTATGCAGAGGAGAACTGTAGGGCTGTTAAAGTATATGTAAACCCAACATTTCATATTACTGATATGTGCCTGCTGTACTATGTAGTTGTATGAAAAAAATATCCTGTTCTCTGTGTATTGCTTCCTTTGTGTGAAATCCCTGGTGTTCCTGACAGTCCCTCTGCTTTCCTATTAAAAACTGACCACACTAAGCAGGAGAGCACAGTGTACTCAGTTCTCTTGCTATGCTGGGAACTCAGTGTGCTCTCCTCCAACGATGTCCTAAGAAGCCCACCCTGCCCAGCCATTCACTGGGAAGTTCAGTGTGCTGTTCTCCTGTTTCTCCTTCTCCAGCTCTTATGCCAGGGTTGTGGGGATGAGACCCTTGTCCTCATCAACATAGGGACCACTGCTCTGCCCCCCCCACCCCAAAGCACCTTCCCCATGTTGAGGGTGTGTGGCCTGGTATGGTTTAGGAGAAGGGGGCCGTTTGCTCTCCCCCCCCCATTCCTGACCTGCTGGGCTGCATGCTCGAATAAGGGTCTGGTATGGATTTGGGGAAGACCTCATGCCTTTTTTTTTTAAATGTTGGCGTTGGAGTCTCCTTAAAACCAGACCCAAGAACCTGGTATGGATTAGGGGGACCCCCCCACTGATTTGTTTCTGAATTTTTAATTGCCGACATTCTTTCGTTTACATGGCGAGGCTCGCTGACAGCTGATGAGTCATCGGTTGTTAAGGACGCAGCGATCGGCTCGCTCCTCCACAACCAGCTATTCTTCACACAGAATTCAAATCGGTCTATCATTTCTCGACCGCTCCGAACATTTGGAATTTGTTGGAAATGAAATGAAATTAAACTAATGTCAACTCAATTTGTTACTCTTTCATTTGGAGATGATTCGGATAACCAAAAATTCATCCGAATTTATATTCGGACAGAAACAAATTGCACATGTCTAACATTAAAGCTTAAAAAAAATAAAATAAATAAAAGTCAGCAGCTACAAATACTGCAGCTGCTGACTTTTAATAATCAGACACTTACCTGTCCCAGGGTCCAGCGATATGAGGGATCAAAGCCTCGCTCGTCTCCCCCTCCGCTCGGCGGCACCGGCATTGTAACTGTGGGCGCCCGGCTGTGGTTTCACAGCCAGGCACCCACTGCGCATGCGCGCGCCGCGCGCCATGACTGGCCGCGCAATCCTCTGGGACCTGTGACGTGTCCCAGATGATTGCCTAGAGGGAGGGGGGAGAGGTGATCTTCCTTTCGGTGCCGAGGGTGCGCCAGAAGGAAGTGGGAGCTGGAACCCTCTGAGAAGAGGGTATCCGCTCCAACCTCCCAAAAAAAAAATGACATGCCAAATGTGGCATATCAGGGGATCACCTTCTCTTAAAGCGGAAGTTCCACTTTTGGATGGAACTCCGCTTTAAGTGAATTTAGGACAAATATAGACATATACTCAGGAACAAAAAAAACTAAAACAAAAACTAGCAAAAAAACAAAACAAATACAAACAAAACAAAATAAAAAACCTGATGCCCCAGTTGGCCTTTCTATGCTGTCACTGCTCTGTTTTTAAAATATGCCTCATAGATTTTGCCTACCTTACGTGCTATCTGATTCCAGAAAAAAACATTCCTGTGTTATACCATATACTGAGGAACCACCTCATGCCAACACATCACACTGTCTTTCTGCACAGACAATAAGCTTAATTTCGACCTTATACCCTAGACAGTTATATAGGCGTGTGTTCACCCCATGCCAACGTGTATTTTCAGCCCGGCTAGCATATTACTGGAGAAATTCTTTTTAATTTCAAAGCACTTTTGTTGAACATTGTGGCATATTCTGCGGAGCGGCTTCAATCTCCCCAGTCTTTCTTTTCATTCAGCCAAAGACCAGCTTTACTCATGCAAATAAATATTACAAGTTTACAACGAGTCACAGTTGGAGGAAGAAAATGACATTAGAATGACAATAGCAGCAGGAGATTAAAGTTGCATGTGACGCAGCTTTCATCGGGCACGGGGCCACCGGTCTGTATGATTTCTCCTATCTTTCGAGGCGTGATGTTTTGTGTAAATGCATCGGTGCATCTTTATAGAACGGCTTCTAGAACGTTTTTCTCTTGAAATTCGCATTCATGGGATTATCTGAGATGCTTTGTTGGATTCAAGTCTGTGTATCCTGAAAAAAAGGTATTTAGAGATAGCAGGTTCCATCCAAACCAAAGGCCTGAAAACCGTGCTGGTCAAAGGTAGACATTTGGGGACTTCCTGAGGACAATATGTGGGCCTAATCTGTGTTTGGTTGAGAAAAGCCAGAGTTTGATTTGCTCATACCAAGAAGGAAGGATTTTGGTTCTTCTAATGTCGCTTATGAACGAGCGGACTGTCCGGCAGAAAAGGTCTGACAGAACGATTCCGTCGGACATTCCGATCGTGTGCGGGCTTCATCGGACCTTCATCGGACCTTTTCTGTCAAAAATTCCGACGGACCTAGAAATAGAACATGTTTCAAATCTTTCCGACGGACTCGAGTCCGATTGAAAAATCCGTTCGTCTGTATGCTAGTCCGACGGACAAAAAAAAGGACGCAAGGGCAGCTATTGGCTACTGGCTATGAACTTCCTTATTTTTTTCCGGTCGTACGTCATCACGTTTGAAACGATCGGACTTTGGTGTGATCGTGTGTTGGCAAGATCGTTTCGTTGGAACTCTGTTGCAACTCCGTCGAAAAGTCCTTCGGAGTTCACGCGGACGAGAAGTCCGCTCGTGTGTACGCGGCATAAAATGCACCAGAAAAACAGGACCTGATAGATCACTGAAAAAAAAAGTCACTTTTTAAAATGATCTTGTCCCTGATGTAATTTGCACATAGGTAATGACCGACCCTATTTGTTCAGTAGATAACATAGCCCTTAAAGTGGAGGGCCACCCTAAAAAAAAAAAAATTGCATAAAAAAATACCTAAAGAAAATGAGGAAAAAAAAAAAAATGTTTTAACTTACGTGAAATGGCTGTTGCTAGGCAGTCTTCCTAATCTGCCTCTTCCTACACCACGGTGATCTTCAGTCTATTGCTCCCCGCGTTGTCTTTTGGGGAGTGGGGCGCGGAGTGTTATGGGAACTGTGTGTGTCCCACAACACATCGCGTCCCATTCACAAAGCGCCGCGCCGCTCGCGCACGCGCAGCAGGAAACTGGCAGTGAAGCCGCAAGGCTCCACTGCCTGTTTCCCTTACTTAGGATGGCAGTGCCGGGACCCGCGAGCCAAGGGACGGGTCGGCCTTGGGCGACCAACATTGCGGGCACCCACGACAGGTAAGTCTACTTATTTAAAGTCAGCAGCTACAGTGTTTGTAGCTGCTGACTTTTAAAAAAAAATTATCCTGCCCGGAATCCCGCTTTAAAGTGATACTAAAGTCTCGTTTTTGTTTTTTTTTTCGTTAAAAAAAACAAACATGTCTATACTTACCTACTCTGTGTAGTGGTTTTGCACAGAGCAGCCCTGAACCTCCTCTTCAGTGCTCCTGGCCCCTCCCTCCGGTTGAGTGCCCCCACAGCAAGTAGCTTGTTGTGGGACACCCGAGCCGAGCCACAGCTCCCTGTATCCATTCATACACAAAGATGTGGCCTGGCCCTGTCCCCTTTCTCTCCTCATTGGCTCATTGACTTTGATTGACAGCAGTGGGAGTCAATGGCGCTGCTGTCTCAGCCAATGAGGAGGGGAGTCCCGGACAGTCGAGACTCTCATTCCACATCGCTGGATCTAGATGGACTTCAGGCAATTATTAGGGAGGCTGAGGGGGGCTGCTGCACACCAAAGGTTTTTTTTTATCTTAATGCATAGAATGCATAAGGATTAAAAACCTTCTGCCTTTACAACCACTTTAAGCCTGGTACACAGTAGTAGTTTTTTTTCTTTGAACCCAGCAGGCTGAATGAAAAAAAAAACCGAAGAGCTCAGGAGGAGCCACTGTACTAAGAATCCAATGTTAGTACAGCAATCTCCCCTGCTGAGCTATAGTGTTCTAACAGGGAGATAGCCCCTCTGTCAGAACACACTGAACTCTGCATTCTGTACATAGGCACCCATGAACTCTGCACTCTGTATGTAATGCATTCCTGAACTCTGCACCCTGTATGTAGCGTACTCCTGAACTCTGCACATAGGCACCCATGAACTCTGCACTCTGTATGTAATACATTCCTGAACTCTACACCCTATATGTAGCATATTCCTGAACTCTGCACTCTGTACATAGGCACCCATGAACTCTGCACTCTGTATGTAGTGTACTCCTGAACTCTGCACTCTGTACATAGGCACCCATGAACTCTGCACTCTGTATGTAATGCATTCCTGAATCCTGCACTTTGTATGTAGCGTACTCCTGAACTCTGCACTCTGTACATAATGCACTCCTGAACCCTGTACTCTGTATGTAGCACACCCATAAACTCTGCACTCTGAACATAGGCCCCCATGAACTCTGCACGCTGTAAGTAATGCATTCCTGAATCCTGCACTCTGTATGTAGTGCACCCCTGAACTCTGCACGTAGCATACTCCTGAACTCTGCACCCTGTACGTAATGCATTCCTGAACTCTGTACGTAGTGTACCTCTGAACTCTGCACTCTGTACATAGCCACCCATGAACTCTGCACATGTCTCACCCCTGAACGCTGCACTCTGTATGTAATGTGCTCCTCATTTCTGCACTCTGTACATAGCATACTCCTGAACAACGCAATGCACTCCTGAACCCTGCACTATGTATATAGCGCATCCCAGATACAACCGGCCCTTTGAGGGCAACCATACTGCTGATGTGGCCCACGATTAAATTGAATTTGACACCCCTGCTCTATGACTAAAGGCATGAGGACACCTGACCATCACACCTACCTACTGTATATGGCAAAAGTATGTGGACAACCCTCTAAATTATTGAGTTTACATGTTTCCAGTATGTGTACTGTTAAAGTTAGACTCATGTGAAGGCACAGACTGTAAAGCATTGTCCGTGCAATCATGTGTCCCAATAGACATGAATGGGACTGTTAACATGGGGATGCACACAACACATGTGCATCCCTGTGCCTGCAGAACAAAGCCCTGAATGGCACATGGAAGTATTTGTCCATGTGAATGAGCCCCATAAGATATTACATAAGGAAGGTCGAAATAGATAGTCTTCTAGATCAGTGGTTATCAACCTTTTTGAGACCAGGGCTCAGTAAATTCTTCTAAAACCTTCCATGGCCCAACAGTAAAAAAGGAGTTTATACTCATACAATAAGACCCCTTTCACACTGGAGCGGTTTGCAGGCGCTATTGTGCTAAAAATAGCGCCTGCAAACTGACCCGAAACAGCCGCTGCTGTGTCTCCAGTGTGAAAGCCCGAGGGCTTTCACATTGGAGCGGTGTACTAGTAGAATGGGAAAAAAAGTCTTGCTAGCAGCATCTTCGGATCGGTGAAAGAGCGGTGTATACACTGCTCCTTCACCGCTCCTGCCCTTTGAAATCAATGGGGCAGCGCGGCTATACCATCGGCAAAGCGCCTCTGCAGAGGCGCTTTGCGGTGGTTTTGAACCCTTTCTCGGCCGCTAGCGGGGGGTAAAACCGCCCCGCTAGCAGCCGAATACCGCCACTAAAACAACGGTAAAGCGCTAATAATAGCGCCCCAGTGTGAAAGGGGCCTAAAAGTATGGAAATATAAAATATGTATTGAAATTCTGGGAGTCTCTGGATAGGGCTGGGTGTTACTGTGGGGAAATGAGGGTTGTGGAGTAGGTTAGAGGACTCTACAGTAGACTTTGTGGTGCTGTAGGGGATGAGATTTCTGGAGGAAGCTGGTGAGCACTGTGGGAGGTTGAAGGGGCACTGTGGGACACTGTTGGAGGTTGGGACACTAAGGAAAGTTGGAGACTCTGCAGCAGGATGGGGGCACTATGAGAGGCTGGGCGGCATTGTGAAAGGCTGGGGGTTACTGTTGAGGCTAAGGGTTTTCAAGGGGCACTTTGGATCACTATGAGAAGTTGGCAGGCACTATGGAAGCTGGGAGGCTGTCATGAACCAGTGCGACCAGAAATGTGTGGACTGAGATAGGGAAGACCAAACGCATGTAAAGTAATAATAATATGATATTATTATGAGGATAAGTAATACACCAAAGTAAACGCACCACTGATGTGAGAAACAATAAAAAAAAAACAGCAACCAACCACGGTGACACGCAATAACAACTCTCCAAATCAAACGTATATACAGGTGTAAGATATAAACGTAACCAAGCCAGAGTCATACACAGGAGATCAATCATATAGAAAAGAGATTTTTATTGCGACTGCGACATTATGGCAGACACATCGGACAGTTTTGACACATTTTTTGAACCACTGGCATTAATACAGCGATAAGTGCGATTAAAAATGCGTTGATTACTGTAAAAATGTCACTGGCAGTGAAGGGGTTAACACTAGGGGGCGGTGAAGGGGTTAACTATGTTCCCTGGGAGGTGATTCTAACTGAAGGGAGAGGGGACTAACTACGGGAAGTGACAGATCGCGGTTCCTAGCTAATAGGAACACACGATCTGTCACGCCTGTCAGAACAGAACCATCTCCTGGTCACGATCCCTATCCAGACCCTGCGAGACCACGTACAGTAACGTGGTTTCGCGCAGGGGAGCCAACTTGCCGCAGGAAAACTGCGGCGGCTGGTCCGGAAGGGGTTAAAGGCAGGATAGGTGCAGCAAGTGGAAACAGGGTACTGATACTTAGTTGGTAGCAGGGTATATTGGGCTGAGACTGGGGTTGCCGTGGGTGATGGAGAGAGAGACATCGGGGCAGGCAGGTGTCTGGCAGCAGGAATGGGTTGTTGCAAGCTGACTGAGGCTGAGTGCAATATATCTGACCATGCTTGTAGTAATGGCTGAACAAAATTCAGTTTACACTCTGCCTGTCTGACAAGAGACTGCACTGTGTTAACACACTCCACTAGCACCTGAATATTGCTCAAAGAAATACACAGAGTCATCCTCCAATAACCACACCAGGGATTCTACCAGGGGGGAGAAAAGTCATCACTGCCTTTAGGAATACTGGACAAAGCTAGCTCTGCACACTCCTGAATCAAAGGCTGAACGTTTTCAAACAGCATACTGCCCTGATCAACTAGAGAATGGGCAAGACGGATACACTCTAATGCCGCGTACACACGATCGGATTTTCCGACAACAAATGTTCGATTGGGAGCTCGTTGTCAGACATTCCGACCGCGTGTAGGCTCCATCGGACATTTTTTGTCGGAATTTCCGACAACAAAATTCCACGCATGCTCGGAATCAAGCAGAAGAGCCGCGCTGGCTATTGAACTTAATTTTTCTCGGCTCGTCAGACGTGTTGTACGTCACGTTCTTGACGTTCGGAACTTCCGACAACATTTGTGTGACCGTGTTTATGCAAGACAAGTTTGAGCCAACATCTGTCAGAAATAAATCCATGGATTTTGTTGTCGGAATGTCCGATCGTGTGTACGCAGCATAAAAGTTGATCCCTGACCAGGGACGGACTGACCATTTGGGCACTCGGGCACTGCCCGAGGGTCCCATGCCACTAAGGGGCCCCATCAGGGTTGTCAGCCTCAATAAAACTAGGGACAGTATGTAAAAATCAGTTTTTTTTTTTAAATACCAAGATTATAGCTGCCCCGCCTCTCCAGTACCTTTTCAGTGTGTGTATTCTATGTGTGTATACTGTCTGTGCGTATATTGTGTGTCTGTGTGTGTATACTGTATTTGTGTGTGTGTGTATACAGTGTGGCGACATAATCTATTGTCTGGGGGCCCCATAATCTCCTATTTCCTGGGGGCCCCATAATCTCCTATTGCCTGGGGGCCCCATAATCTCCTATTGCCCGGGGGCCCCATAATCTTCTCCTATTGCCCGGGGGCCCCATAATCTCCTATTGCCTGGGGGTCTATTGTCAGTCCGCCCCTGTCCCTGACCCACTCCTTCAATATCTGACTGCAATAATTATTATCCTCCGTCACCAGTGAAGAAAGATAGACAACTACTTCCAAATGCATTTTAGCAAAAAACAACAGAACCAAGATGGCTCCTCTGTGCAGCCACTTCTGGTCAGGAATGGCCTTGGTATTATGCCATGAGCCAGTGCGACCAGAAATGTGTGGACCGCGATAGGGAAGACCAAACGCATGTAAAGTAATAATAATATGATTTCTTATGAGGATAAGTAATACACCAAAGTAAACGCACCTCTGATGTGACAAACAATAAAATAAACCACGGTGACACACAATAACAACTCTCCAAACCAAACATACAGTATATACAGGTGTAAGATATAATCTTAAATGTAACCAAGCCAGAGTCATACACGGGAGATCAATCAGAACAGGGAACAGGACGGGACAGGGAGAGGACAACAGGAGGAAGGGATAGGTCTGCAAGACGGGAGTCCAGGGATGGATGCAGGGTTCAGGAACACAGAATACAAGGTACAGGTTTCAGGATAGCAAATAAAGGACAGGGCTCAAGGAACAATACCAAGGCGATGAGTGCAAGCATCTGCCGGGTATAAGTACACCTCCTGCAATCAGTCTCAGGTGACGCCTAATTGCAGAAAATGATGTCGGCTCCAGACTTCCGGGAGACACCCGCTGGTGGACACCAGTACTGCAGCCCATAGATCTGACAGCGCCACCAGCAGGTGAAACCATTCCTGACAGAGGCACTGTGGAGGGTTGAAAGATCTGCAGCTGGCTGGAGGTCTGGCAGAGGGGAGGCCAAGGCCTGGTTAAGAACCACTGTTCTCGAAGATTCATATAGATTTCTTCTCGAAGACAGATAAATTGCTAGATAGAAAGACAGATAAATAGATATGAACTAGATGGATAGAAATTAGGGAGGTAGATCGGTAGAGTGATACCAATAATAATGGACATGAATAGACAGATAGATGACTGGTAAAGTGCAGTGACCCCTACCTGCCAATAAGATGTCAGACTACTAAGTAGAACAATTTCTGATTGGTTGCCGTGAGTTCTTGCAAGTTGCCTATTACTTTTTACCATTCAGAATAATGCCGCATACACACGAGCGGACTTTTCAACGGTCCGACGGTCTATCCAACGGACTTTCGGCAGACTTCCGAGGAACTTTCCTAACGAACGGACTTGCCTACACACGATCACACCAAAGTTCAACGGATTTGTACATGATGACATACGACCGGACTAAAATAAGGAAGTTGATAGCCAGTAGCCAATAGCTGCCCTAGCGTCGGTTTTAGTCCGTCAGACTAGCATACAGAAAACAAAAATAGTAACCCCTTCAGTTGGGACTTTAAACAGACCACCCACTCAAAAATGTGTAAAAAGCACATCCAATCAACCAATTACTGTACATGTAATTAGTATGCTAATTACATGTACAGTAATTGGTTGATTTTTCATGTAGCACATGTTGTGCATCTTTGTCATATGTGTTTTTTTATATGTTTTTTATTCCATATTATTAAAGAATACTTTTTACACATTTTTGAGTGGGTGGTCTGTTTAAAGTCCCAACTGAGGTGGTTACTATTTTTGTTTCTACTAAAGGGGATGGGACCACCATGCTCTATATGATATGATGGGAGCCTCTCTCTTCTCTCTCGACTAGCATACAGACGAGTGGATTTTTCGACCAGACTCAAGTCTGTCGGAAAGATTTGAAACATGTTCTATTTCTAGGTCTGTCAGACTTTTGGGAAAAAAAAGTCCGCTGGAGCCCACACACGGTCGAATTGTCCGACGGAGTCCGGTCCGCTGGACCAAGTCTGCCGGAAAGTCCGCTCGTGTGTACGCGGCATAAGTCCTAATGAGACCTCAGAGTGCACCTTTAAAAAATGAAAAATGATTCTGCAAATCCAAACAGACACAAACTGCTCACATCCACATCCCCGAAGCTCCCGATCAGAAATAAACCTATTTACAGGAAAGTCACACATCGCAGAGTTCTTGTGCCAAAGTGATCAGCACTTATAGCTCGGAAGCAGCTGAGAAGTCTCTGCAAATTCCCCAGAAGTGGTGCAGATCTCCATTTTAATGATGAGAACGTGACGCTACGCAGGAAGACATGCTGGGCTGCGTGCTCACCGACACAGAGACCGACTGCAAGAATTCCGGGCACAGACAGAAGTATACATTGAGGATCAGGCATGGGGGAAGGGACTGGAGGAGGGCGGATAGAAAGGGACTAAAACTTTACTCTACCTGAATTCAGCATGCTGGCTGAATTCTGAGATGAGAAAAAGGGACAATTATTTGTGCCAACATTTTACATAATTTCACATAGGAATAGATAGATAAGATAGATAGATAGATAGATAGATAGATAGATAGATAGATAGATAGATAGATAGATAGATAGATAGATAGATAGATAGATAGATAGATAGATAGATAGATAGATAGATGATGGTCAGGAGTTTGATATATCAATGCATAGATAAAAATTAAAGGGACAAATAAATTATTATTGTTGACATAGCACCCACCTAGTAAGGTTTCTAGGTTGTTAGGCAAATGTAGTTCTTTTCGGCTCCTCTGCAATCTGTGGAGCAGTGATTGATCACTTTTGGCTGTTCTGGGTTTCACAGGCTGCAGGCTTGTTTGCTCTCCCCTGCGTTCTGGAAAGTTCAGGAACATAGAGAGTGGAGCAAGGCAAATGGGCAGCATGAATATTTATGGTGCTGCAGCCAATCCCTGGAGAGGTAGGCCCAGGAGGTGGCTAAGAAGCACATGAATTGTCAGAGTCCTATAACAGCACTGTCTTGCTGTCCAAGGGATTCCACCTGTTTGGGTTGGCTAGCCCCTCCCAAGCCATACTATTGAGTCAAGCCGCTGTTCATCGAGGTTTCTGACTGTGGGTGGCAGAGCCAGGAGGGCCAACACCTGAAAGTTTCTGATACCCCAACACTTCACCTAAGGATCCTGTCTGCACAGCCTTACTGGAAGGCCCTTAGAGGAAGCTGAATGGACACAGCTGCTTCCCTGGCCTTGTGAGTACTACTCTACTACAAAATCCTGGTGACTGTGTACTATTAAGTTTAATGGGTCACGTAGTTCCTCTCTTGAGGGGTTCAGATATGAGATAGATAGATAGATAGATAGATAGATAGATAGATAGATAGATAGATAGATAGATAGATAGATAGATAGGTAGATAGATAGATAGATAGATAGATAGATAGATAGATAGATAGATAGATAGATAGATAGATCGATCAAATAGTCTGTGTTCTGTATACACATCTCAAGGTACCATTTACAAATTTTGACTCAGGTGCAGCAAAGGTAGCCATGAGCTACATGTGACTCATAAGTACCAGGTTGGGCAGCACTGCTGCAAAAGTTCATTTTAGTGTTGATGATAAATGAGAAAATCTGTATATTTTTGAGAAAATACAGCTAGCCAGGTTCCGGTGGATTTTGTGTTTTCTTCGAATGGTTGCAAACCGATAAAAAAAGGTGAACCGTAGGATTAAAACCAGCGTCATGTAAAAACTGACAAAGCAGGGTCATTTCCAGAGCCAAATCCCTAAATCCTTCCTTCTCTCTTTCCTTTTCAGAATTTTCATTCCTGGCTGACTTTTTTGGCAACTCTTGCACCGGCGTTAAATTTGACTCAACCACCGACAGATAAAAAAAGGATTAAAATTTGAACACAAAAGCCGCCGGCGTGAATACCGGCCAAAGATTATTGCAGCTCTTCCGCGACAAAGACCCAGAAGAAGAAAGCGTACTCGGCTGAGGCCCTTTCGGCACACCAACGCACTTTATTTATTTATATATATATATTTTTTTTTTTCCATGACCTGCTTAACACCATGATTAACCCCAGCCAGCAGTCGAAGACTTGTGCAACCAAGGGGAAGAAAAGGTAATGGATTCCATTTTCAGTGTGATAACCAGCAACGCACTGGAGATGAAGTGAAAGAGACACGGCGATGTATGCGTCAGCCACCCTCGCCCCCCCCCCTTCTCCCCCCCACAGGGATCACGCGGTGCATCGCAGTACAAAGCAATGAGGGAGCCCCACTGTTGTGCTGAAAAGGACAGTGCAGGAATTAAAAGTGCGATTAAACCCACGTTTCTATCTCCTTTATAGAGACAGAGCTATTAACGGCACTCAAAAATAAAGGCGTAGAAGTTGCGGGAACTCAAAAGATACTGTAGTTCCCGCAGAGCTGAGAGTAATCCAGGCGTTTTGTAACTTATGCCAGTGCAGCAGGGAGCCGCAGAAACCTGCGGCAAAGGGAAGGCAGCAGCACGCTATCGGATCACTGTAAAACGGGGACCTGTAATAAAGCCTAATAACAGCAACTGCTAAAGTGGTTTTCTGCGTTACGTATAAATAAAGTGTATCTGTACCTATTGGATACGTTGCTTTATGATACTATCCGTAAGTAATGCTCCACTTCAATGTAACATAATTACATACTAGGGCCACCGCCTGGTCCACACAGAAGAGATGAATCATAATTACAACACAGGAAGATAGAGCAAATCAAAGAAGGGATCCTTTTATTAGGATGTTTATTATAAGATTTTAGATCCCGGCATTATCTTGTTTGATAAACCCTCCTCCAGGTCTGATTTTCCTGTGTAAAGTGTATTCTGGAATTGCTAAATTTGATTATGCTCAGACTGCATAGAGGTAGATGATTTCTTTCTTTCTTTCTTTCTTTCTTTCTTTCTTTCTTTCTTTCTTTCTTTCTTTCTTTCTTTCTTTCTTTCTTTCTTTCTTTCTTTCTTTCTTTCTTTCTTTTTCTTTTTCTTTCTTTCTTTCTTTCTTTCTTTCTTTCTTTCTTTCTTTCTTTCTTTCTTTCTTTCTTTCTTTCTTTCCTCCCTTCCCTCCTTCTATTCTTCCTTACTATCACTTTCCCCTCCTTTCCTCCTTCCTTCCCTTTTTTTCCTTCCTCCCATCCCTCCTTCATCACTCCTTTCTTTCCTCTCTCCGGCTTTACCTTTGTCTCTTTTTTCATCCCTTCTTTCCTTCCATGTTTCTTTTGTTCATCATTCCTTGCTCCTTCCTTCCTTTCTCCCTTACCAGCCCTTTTCCCTTTCTTCCTTCCTTTTTTCTTTCTTTCCTTTCCCTCCTTCTTTTTGTCCCTCCTTCCTTACTCCTTCCTTTCTTCCACATTACCTTTGTCCCTTTCTTCATCTTTTCCTTCCTTTTTTTCTGCCTTCCTTCCTTATTCCATTTCTTTGTCAATTTTATCCTTCCCTTCCTCCTTCCTTCCTTTTCTCCCACTCTATCTTTATCCCTTTCTTCATCTCTTTCTTCTTCCTTTCTTTTGTTCTTCCATCCTTGATTCTTCTTTCTCCATTTATACCTTCTTCTTCCATCCTTCTTTCCTCACTCCTTTTTTATCTCCACTCTACATATGTCCTTTTATGTATCCGTTCTCTCCATCCATCCATCTTTCTTTCTTTCTTTCTTTCTTTCTTTCTTTCTTTCTTTCTTTCTTGTTAATTTTCTTGGATAAAGGTTGCATAGTGTAAGAGAATATATGGGGTTTAAAGTGGACTTTTCAATAACATTACAAGCCTGCACCGGTGCCATTGATCAATAACAAGTCATCCTGGAGCATCATCCTGCCTATACCTAGATGATGTCATCAGTCTGCTGCAGTTAGGGGTAAGCATTTTCTCAGTCTCCTCTCCCCCAGCTGCCATCTTAGTTCAGGAAGCAGATGGTGCACTGTAAAATCCAATTAGAAAACCTTACTTAAAAAAAAGCATGCAAACTGATTGCCTTTAAAAAACAAAACAAAACAAAAAAAACAAGTAAACTGGAATAGGAATTTTATTTTCTACCTACAAATGCTTATTGAGTGTGGTGTACTTACACTTTAGTACACTCAACTAAAAACAAACAGTGTATAGTACTTGAAAAATGTACTTTAGGCAAACTCAAAATTCAGTATGGAGTACTCAAATTTGATATTTCAAATAACAAAATAGTTTCAACTTAAGTTCACTGTGTATTGTATTCCAAATGACACATTTATTTAAGTTGGGCTAACTAATGGGATATTTTCCGCAACTTTAAATGTTTGAGTTGCCTTTATTTGCACAGCAACCCGCTTTACTTTTTAAAACCATGCAAACCAATTGCCTTAAAAAGACCAAGTAAGTGTTACTTGTGTTATCTTAGTTTTTCCAAACATCCATTTTACATTAACCTCTTGCCACTTGCCCAAATTTTACTGCGAACAAGCGGCACAGGCAGGCCAGACCATGTAACTGTACTACATAGGCCTACTTCTGGGTTAAAGAGGAAGTAAACCCTGGTGGGTTTCACTTCCTCTTTATTTCCCTGCAAAGGTAAAGCATAATGGGCTACTATGCATCGCTCAATAGCCCATTATGTGTCACTTACCTGAAACCGAAGCCCCCGATGTCACCGTTGTCCCCACTAGTAGGGAGCGTCCATCTTGGCCCCTCTTCCTTCCGGGGCCGCGAACTCCGGCTCTGTGACTGTCCGGAGTCGCGTGATGTCACTCCCGCACATGTGCGCGGAAGCCGCCAGTCACAGCATGACCCCTATTAGAAATGGTACGATGTGCCCTTTGTAAAGTGTGCATGCGCCGATGACATTCTGACCGTAGTCATTGGCGCTCGGCTTTTTCATAAATATCTCCTAAACCATGGAGGTTTAGGAGATATTTCAAGCACCTACAGGTAAGCCTTAATATAGGCTTACCTGTAGGTGAAAGTGGTTGTAGAGGGTGTACAACCACTTTAAGGACGCGTCACAAGTTAATTAACAGGTTTCAGCCAACGATTGTGGCTGAAACCTGCTGACCAGCTTTTTCAAAATCACATTTACAAAGACACAGGACTCTGTTCAGAGCACGGTGATCTGGCTGCTTCTTCTCCCTGACAACTGAATCTGTTCACAGCAGCACATATGACACACATTACACTTCACAGATAACTCCTTGATTGCTCGAAGACATTAACCCCTTCCCAGCCAGTGTCATTAATACAGTATTTTTAGCTGATCACTGTATTAGTGTCACTATTGATGTCAGTCAGTTAGTGTCCCTCCCAGCCAGTGTGTTAGCTCCAGATTGCCCACCACACTATCACAATCACACTGTACGTCACTGATCACTGCCATTATAGTACCTATAGCTGTGTAAATTCCATATTTGTAGATGCTATAATTTTCAAACAAACCAATTAATATACACTTATTTGGATTTTTTTTTTACCAGAGACATGTATCAGAATACATATTAAAAGGAATTTAATTTTTTTCTTTTCTTTATTAAGAAATCTGATTTTTATTGGATGTTTTATAAATAATCTATATCTGTTAAAAAAAAAAAGTGGTGATCAAATACCACCAAAAGAAAGCACTATTTGTGTGAAAAAGAACGACCCCAGTTAAAGTAGCACAGTGCTGAATAACAAAAAATGGCCTGGTCATGAAGAGTTAAAACCTACCGCAGGGCAAGTGGTTCCATTCTCACTTACACATAAAATAAATGACACAGTTCAAATATGATTTTTTAAATTTTTCTTTAATTTTCTTTAATTTAATTTAATTGTTCTTTAAAACTTTGTTCCATAACAACTTGCTTTTGAAGACATTCTTGAGGCCTTAATCACACCATGTACAGAGACATGAGTTCTTCTGCACCTTTTTCTGCAAGAGCACAATGAAAACCAATGTTTTGTGCCCTGTCCACACCACAAAACTGGTATCATGTGCGGATTTTGTCTACTCAGGTATCTACAACATGTATGCATTTTCCTGTGTGAAAAAAAACCCACACGTGACATGAGCATTGTGGGGTGAACAGGTCACATACAGAATGTTTTTTATTGCCCTTTTCTGAGAATTTACATATTACATATACAAACTGTTCAAGTAAGCAAAAACCATAACAACAAACTTTTTATGCTTGGTTTATACCCTGACAAATGTCCAGAGTTTTCCCATCACTGCCTATTTAAATATACCTTTTTCTACAATTACAGTGCCTTGCAAAAGGATTCACCCCCTTGGCTTTTTACCAATTTTGTTACATTACAGCCTTTAGTTCAATGTTTTTTTTAATCTGAATTATATGTGATGGATCAGAACACAATAGTCTAAGTTGGTGAACTAAAATTAGAAAAATATATACATAAAACTATTTTTCAAAAATAAAAAACTGATAATTGGCACGTGCGTATGTATTCACCCCCTTTGTTATGAAGCCCATAAAAAGCTCTGGTGCAACCAATTACCTTCAGAAGTCACATAATTAGTGAAATTATGTCCACCTGTGTGCAATCTAAGTGTCACATGATCTGTCATTACATATACACACCTTTTTGAAAGGCCCCAGAGGCTGCAACATCTAAGCAAGAGGCACCACTAACCAAACACTGCCATGAAGACCAAGGAACTCTCCAAACAAGTCAGGATCAATGTTGTTGAGAAGTACAAGTCAGGGTTAGGTTATAAAAAAAAATATCCAAATCTTTGATGATCCCTAGGAGCACCATCAAATCTATCATAACCAAATGGAAAGAACATGGCACAACAGCAAACCTGCCAAGAGACGGCCACACATCAAAACTCACGGCAAGGAGGGCATTAATCAGAGAGGCAGCACAGAGATCTAAGGTAACCCTGGAGGAGCTGCAGAGTTCCACAGCAGAGACTGGAGTATCTGTACATAGGATGACAATAAGCCGTGCTCTCCATAGAGTTGGGCTTTATGGCAGAGTGGCCAGAAGAAAATCATTACTTTCAGCAAAAAACAAAATGGCATGTTTTGAGTTTACGAAAAGGCATGTGGGAGACTCCCAAAATGTATGGAGGAAGGTGCTCTGGTCTGATGAGACTAAAATTTGAACTTTTTGGTCATCAAAGAAAACGCTATGTCTGGCGCAAAAGCAACACATCACATTACCCAAAGAACACCATCCCCACAGTGAAACATGGTGGTGGCAGCATCATGCTGTGGGGATGTTTTTCAGCAGTCGGAACTGGCAAACTGGTCAGCATTGAGGGAAAGATGGATGGTGCTAAATACAGAGATATTCTTGAGCAAAACTTGTACCACTCTGTGTGTGATTTGAGACTAGGATGAAGGTTCACCTTCCAGCAGGACAATGACCCCAAAAAACATGTAAATGTGTTGGAATGGACTAGTCAAAGCCCAGACCTCAATCCAATAGAAAATCTGTGGTCAGACTTAAAGATTGCTGTTCACAAGCACAAACCATCCAACTTGAAGGAGCTGGAGCAGTTTTGCAAGGAGGAATGGGAAAAAATCCCAGTGGTAAGATGTGGCAAGCTCATAGAGACTTATCCAAAGTGACTTGGAGCTGTGATAGCCGCAAAAGATATTGACTTTAGGGGGGTGAATAGTTATGCACATTGATTTTTCTGTTATTTTGTCTTATTTGTTTGCTTCACAATAAAAAAAAACATCTTCAAAGTTGTGGACATGTTCTTTAAATTAAATGATCCAAATCCTCAAACAATCCATGTTAATTCCAGGTTGCAAGGCAACAAAATACAAAAAAATGCCAAGGGGGGTGAATACTTTTGCAAGGCACTGTACAGTGGTTGTGTAATTTCACTAGGTATATGGTAATGTACCAAGTAAAATTACTGGCCTCAGGTGATACAGAGATTAAACATTCTCCTACATAAGTTGATTTCATCTGACAGAGCCTTATTTGCTAATACAGTAGCTTCAAAACCCGAGTTCTCTTTCCTCAAAGAAAGTTTTTATAAGACCCCTTATTTTTACCATTTGCCTAAAATCCATAAGGACCCCAATAACCCACCAGGATGACCTATTGTTGTCTCCATGGAGAGTGTCCCTAGTGGCTTCTCGATGTATGTGGATCAGTTCTTGGTCAGCCTTTGGCTCAGGATCTCCCATTGTACATAAGAGACGGTACACATCTACTGGAGATGCTCTCTTTCTACAGGTGGGAACCCACATATTTGTGGGTGTCCCTAGATGTCATATCCCTTTATACATCTATTCCTCATGAGATAGGCCTCATGGCAGTCGAGCATTTCCTCTCTGTAGACCCACTTATTAACCCTAGGCAGGCCCATTTTATGCTGGAGGCTCCGCAATTCTGCTTAAAGCATAATTACTTTGAATTTGAGGACAATTATTACTTACAAACCCAAGGCACAGCTATGGGGGCAAATTTTGCCCCCAGCTATGCTAACCTCACTACGGGGTATTGGGAATTACAGTACATTTCACAAAATAATCCCTTCTCAGCCAACATAATTTTTTTATGGGTACTATATCGATGACTTAGTCATCATATGGGATGGCACCATAGACAGCCTGACACAGTTCATATCACATTGCAACAATACTAATCTGGGACTATCTTTCACCCATGGGTCGATCCTGACAGACTGGCCTTTTTGGACCTGGAACTGTACTATAGTGACTCGCGCATAGAGGTCACTAATTATACAAAACCTACTGCAGGAAATTCATTCATCCATTATCAAAGCTGTTACCATCCCAGGTGGATTAAAAATATCCCCCAGAGTCAGTTTCATAGGATTTGCCGAAATTGTACCCAGAATGAGGACTACCAGACCCAAGGCCGTCTCCTTACCGATAAATTCTTGAGTAAAGGATATCCATCTATCCTTGTGGAAGATGCCTATCAACAGTATACAATTAAACATTTGCCTAAGTCCACCACATCAGATGAACCTCAACCTATTCGGTTCACAACACAATTTCATGATTGCCACAGAAAAATGGAAAACACTCTTATTAAACACTGGCCAATTTTATTGGAAGAGCCCCTTCTAGGCTCGTCCCTTACGCAGAAACCCAAAGTGTCCTATCGTAGGGCTAAAAACATCAGAAGCCAATTAGCAACCAGCAGAATTTGTAAGTTCCAGTCTCCCCCCCCCCTCACTCATGTCCCACTCATTCCACTGACAGGCATGTTCCAATGCCAGAAAAAACAATGCCTTATGTGCAAATTTGTTCATCATGGGCAAAAAACTTTCACCACAAAAGGAAAGACATATAACATCAAAGAATTCCATAATTGCTCCAGTGAATATGTCATATACTGCCTGACATGTCCTTGTGGTCTCCTGTATGTAGGAAGGACCATCTGTCCCTTACGCCAATGATTTGGTAAATATAGACGATTCATTGAGCAGGGATGTGACAAACATAGTGTCCCCAGACACTTTCTGAAGGATCACAAAGAATCCACTATGGGTCTACAGGTCTGGGTGATTGAGGCCATCTCCAGAGATCTTCCTGCTGCAGAGCATTTTGAATGGCTGTGCCAGCAGGAGACCTTCTGGATATAGTCTTTAAGTACTCTCTCGCCAGGGGAGCTTAACGAAGGGATTGAGATACATACTCTGTTATAATACATGTACGTAGATAACAGCTTCTTTAATACTATTTCATTTTTTACAGTAGAACTGTACAGTCATCATCTTCAAATTTGCATATTGTTGGGTCCCTAGTCTGCGGTTGGGGGTGGTGAGATTGTAAGTAACCATCTCAAACATACATACAATGGTGTGTATCTGCATTTGTGTGGCCATACAGTATACAATAATACATATCTCTCACAAGAAGCATACATTGGTACGTATCTGCATATGTATGGTCATGCAGTATACAAAGATACAAAAATACATTTTATGATGTCTCTTTTACAAATCTATGAATTCTGTACATAATGTCATTCTTACATATTCATTTTCACACATGTTTTTAATATGTGTGCATATTTATATATAGAGATAGATAGATAGAAAGATAGATAGATAGATAGATAGATAGATAGATAGATAGATAGATAGATAGATAGATAGATAGATAGATAGATAGATAGATAGACAGATAGACAGATAGATAGATGGATGATTGATTTATAGATAGATCTATATATATACACGTATATATATATATATATATATATATATATATATATATATATATATATATAAACAGTAGCTCACAAAAGTGAGTACACCCCTCACATTTTGGCAAATATTTTATTATAGCTTTTAATGATATATATATATATATATATATATATATATATATATATATATATATATATATATATGAGGAATATATTAAAAATATATACATGCATACATATACACACACACACATACAGTATTTCACAAAAGTGAGTACACCCCTCACATTTTTGTAAATATTTTCTTCTATCTTTTCATGTGACAACACTGAAGAAATGACACTTTGCTACAATGTAAAGTAGTGAGTGTACAGCTTGTATAACAGTGTGAATTTGTTGTCCCCTCAAAATAACTCAACACACAGCCATTAATGTCTAAACCGCTGGCAACAAAAGTGAGTACACCCCTAAGTGAAAATGTCCAAATTGGGCCCAAAGTGTCAATATTTTGTGTGGCCACCATTATTTTCCAGCACTGCCTTAACCCTCTTGGGCATGGACTTCACCAGAGCTTCACAGGTTGCCACTGGAGTCCTTTTCCACTCCTCCATGACAACATCACGGAGTTGGTGGATGTTAGAGACCTTGCGCTCCTCCACCTTCTATTTGAGGATGCCCCACAGATGCTCAATAGGGTTTAGGTCTGGAGACATGCTTGGCCAGTCCATCACTTTTACCCTCCGATTCTTTAGCAAGGCAGTGGTCATCTTGGAGGTGTGTTTGGGGTCGTTATCATGTGGGAATACTGCCCTGCGGCCCAGTCTCTGAAGGGAGGGGATCATGCTCTGCTTCAGTATGTCACAGTACATGTTGATATTCATGGTTCCCTCAATGAACTGTAGCTCCCCAGTGCCGGCAGCACTCATGCAGCCCCAGACCATGACACTCCCACCACCAGATCATCAGAGAGTTCTTTGCCATGAGGTGCCATGTTGAACTTCCAGTGACCAGTATGAGAGAGTGAGAGTGATAACACCAAATTTAACACCCCTGATCCCCATTCACACCTGAGACTTTGTAACACCAATGAGTCACATGACAGCGGGGAGGGAAAATGGCTAATTGGACCAAATTTGGACATTTTCACTTAGGGGTGTACTCACTTTTGTTGCCAGCGGTTTAGATATTAATGGCTGTGTGTTGAGTTATTTTGAGGGGACAGCAAATTTACACTGTTATACAAGCTGTACACTCACTACTTTACATTGTAGCAAAGTGTAATTTCTTCAGTGTTGTCACATCAAAAGATATAATAAAATATTTACAAAAATGTGAGGGGTGTACTCACTTTTGTGAGATACTGTGAGATACTGTATGCGTGTGTGTGTGTATATGTATGCATGTATATATGTATATATTTTTTAATATATTCCTCCCCTTTATATATATATTTATGATTAAATATTTTTTAATAGATTTTTTAATATTGATATTCAGATCGTGCACCCTTAGGCTGGGTTTCCACTGTTGCGACCTGATAGTCACGCAATTTTGCAAAAAAAAATTTGACGCGATTTTGTCGCAATTTTTTGCCACTTGAAGTCACACAGATGTGAACGGTGCTCATTGGATGTCATGAGGAATGACTTGTCATGCGACTTTGCAGTCCCAGGTCGCATGATAGGTCGCACTAGTGGAAGCCGAGCCTTAGTTTGATTTTTGGCCTTTTTTAGCTCAATATGTGCTCTGTTTTGCATCAGCTGTCAACCTTTGTAAGCCCAACTATTTATAATCTACTATTTTTCCGAAATTCCTTTGCCTTTGGTCCACTGACCATTGCAGTTCTACGGCTGCGGACATTATGCCCAGGAGAGTGTATTTAATTATGTTCTTTTCCAGAGAACAACAGGCCAGTAGAAGAAGCTGTGAGCTCTGAGTGCGTAGCTTTTCATTCCACAGAGACAGTCCTGAACCCTTCGTCCCGCCCCCTGTTGGTGACATCATTGCTGGTGACATCATTTCCTCTTCCTGTTCAAGCTGGACAGCATGGAGTTGACTACTTCCTGTTTTTCCTGAATGTACAGCTATTCAGCACAACATCACACCAGAACCTTTCCCAGCTACCCGGATCGTGCGAGGAGCTTGTGTCTCCCACTTATATCTCGTAAGTGATTTTAATCTTGTGCAATAAATGATATAAATGACACTGTTTTAATAATACACGTAGAGAGGCACCCCCCTTGTTTCTTTTATATGTTTTGCAGAGTTGCTGGACACACTCTGAGGATGGCTGGCTCTTTTTAAATCACCCCCTTACCGTGGTTTCAACTTAGTTTTTACCTAAAGACTGACTAATCAAATGTACATTATTACAAACTAAGGACGTTGCCTCCTGGAGTGCCAGATACCCAATTTACCTTCATCGCTGTCAGAAAGCTGTACAAAAACAACAAACATGATCATTTGTCACTGCGTCGTGTAGGGATAGTGTTAGGTTCAATACTTGGTTAGGTTTTTTTCTTTAACCACTTGCCGACCGTGTCATGCAGATATACTGCAGCACAATGGCTCTCATGGGCGAAATCCCGTACGGGTACGTCCTACACCTTTTTGGCCAGCAGAGGGCGCGCGCGCTGCACGGCGGGGGACCTGATGCACGTGGCCGGCAGCCACGCGTGATCGTGTGCACGAGTGCCAGCACGGGGATTTGTGTGTGTAAACACACAAATCCCTGTGCTGTCAGAAGAGAGGAGCCATATAGTTTCTTCCTAGAAAGTAGGAAAAATGATATGGCTCCTCTCCTAGTCAATCACATCCCCAGTTAGAACATGCTGAGGGAACACACAGTTCGATTTTTTTTTTTTTTTTTTTACCAAAAATATGTAGAAGAATATATATTGACCTAAACTAATGAAGAAATTTGTTTTTTTTTTTAAACTTTTGGGGATATTTATTATAGCAAAAAGTAAAAAATATTTTTTTTTTCAAAATTGTCGCTCTTTTTTGTTTGCAAAAAATAAAAACTGCAGGTGATCAAATACCACTAAAAGAAAGCTCTATTTGTGGGAAAAAAATTAGACAAATTTTGTTCGGGTACAGCATCGATTGTCAGTTAAAGCGACGCGGTGCCAAATTGTACAAAAAGTGCTCTGGTCAGGAAGGGGGTAAAATCTTCCAGGGGTGAAGCGGATAAAGCATTTTTTTTAACTACTTAAGGACCAAGCCTCTTTTTGACACTTGTTTAACAAAAAATCTTTTTTTTTTTTTTTTTTTTTTTTTGTTAAATATAACTTAGAACCCCCAAACATTCTTTTTTTTCTTTCAGACACCCTAGATATTAAAATGGGGGTCGTTACAATACTTTATGTCACACCGTATTTGCGCTGCTGTCTTACAAGCTCAATTTTGGGAAAAAAATACACTTTTTTGACTTAAAAAAATAAGACAACAGTGAAGTTAGCCCAATTTTTTTTATAATGTGAAAGATAAATGTTACGCCGAGTAAATTGATACCCAACATGTCATGCTTCAAAATTGCACCCGCTCATGGAATGGTGACAAACTTTAACCTTTAAAAATCTCCATAGGCGACATTTAAAAATGTCTACAGGTTATATGTGTAGAGTTACAGAGGGGATCTAGTGCTAGAATTATTTCTCTCACTCTAATGCCCCGTACACACGGTCGGATTTTCCGATGGACAATGTCCGATCGGAGCGTGTTGTCGGAAATTCCGACCGTGTGTGGGCGCCATCGGACATTTTCCATCGGATTTTCCGAAACACAAAGTTGGAGAGCAGGAGATAAAATTTTCCGACAACAAAATCCGATCGCGTCAATTCCGACCGTGTGTGGCCTGTTCCGACGCACAAAGTGCCACGCATGCTCAGAAGAAATTCCGAGACGGGACAGCTCGTTCTGGTAAACTTAGCGTTCGCAATGGATACAGCACTTTCGCTGCAATGTTAAAAATGGTTTAATACAGCGCACTCTCTTCTTCTTTATAATGTGACAAGAATTAAGTAGTTTTGCTGCTCATATTCACACACACTTCTCACAAACTTTTATTTGTGTTTTTTTAGTGGGATTCCCTGAATATATTGTTATTAGTTGTCACATCTGACAGTTTTATATTTTTTATTTTATTTTTTTTTGGATTTTAAGCCTTTTTTTTTCTTTAATGTTTGGATTTTTTCCAAGGCTGATCTTTGTTCAATGTTATTTTTATTTTTACTCCAGAATATTTTTGGGTGTGTTTTGTGTGTCAAGTTACCCCAACACCATTGATATCTTTTATTATTTAATCTCCAGGAGATTGTTTGGTGTTGGTGTCCCTTGTTCATTTCACATTGTATATTTGAAATGTACCTGAATCCTCACAAACAAACTGTAATTTTTGAAGTAAAACACATAGGAGAGTATAATTCAAAACAAAAATCCTTTATTAAGGGATCAGAACCAAACAAAGAGGAAGGCAACACTGGATCAACAGGAGAAATTAGCGAAGCCTGGGACCCCCACGGCAGACATCAATTCTTAAACATCAAAATTGGTGGCCTGAGGAGTCCATATGTAAGGGAGGGCAGTCTGGTCCAGAATTCGCAGAGATCCGGATAGCAGCAGATGACATCTGTGTCCCCAGGCTGTGGTACCACAAGAGGCTGCATCTTTTGGCCGACCAGACTGAACCCAGGGAAATCACTGTCTGGTCTTCCTTCCACGCTTCCTTCCAGGCTGTGGCTGTGCAGTTGGAGATGTGGCAGGAGGAGGAGTAGGACCTGGAGGAGGACTGGGGGGACCTGGAGGAGGACTGGGAGGACCTGGAGGAGAGGGAGGAGGAGGAGGACCTGCAGGAGGAGGAGGAGGACCAACGCGAAGGTGTGTCTGAGGTGTAATTTGGCCCCTCATACCTTTCTCCAGAGCCTCCGATATGAGGGCCTCACACAAGACTTTTTGGCCCTCCTCCATCCTCTGCATTTTATAGGCTATGAAGGCAGCAATGTTCTCCTCCATGGTGTGGGGTGCTCCCAGGACCTCTGTAGCCCTCCAAAAGAATGCTATAGCAGCCTCCTCTAGGGTACTCCTCCTACTGCCACTTTCTCTTTTCAGTGGGGGTGGAGGGACCTGCAGATCAGCCAGCCGGCTCGGCCCGGCCACCTCCTGGCTGAGACTTCCCTGTGTATGAAAAAGGGACATGTATGTAATGTTTTGCATCATCAATCCCAATCCTAAATTAGTACTCCCAACTAACATCTAGTTAACATCATTGATTGGACAAGCAGAAATATTTAGAGGAATGCTATACCTGGCTCAATCTGGGCTCCTCCACATGTGGTCTGGAAGGCCCAGGTTGGGCGTCAGAAGCCTCAGCCGGGGGGGAAGGAAGCGTGGAAGGAAGACTTGAGAGGGATGGCCTGGGTTCAGTCTGGCCTGCCAGAAAATGCAGCCTGTCATAGTACAACATCCTGGGGACATAGATGTCATCTGCTGCTCCGGATCTCTGTGAATCCAGGACTTTCTTGCGCTCCCTCAGATATGTGCTCCTCAGGCCACCAATGAAGATCTTTAAATAGGTGATGTCTGCCGTGGGGATCACCTGCTTCACAATTTCACACAATTGCTCCAGTGCTGCCTTCCTCTTTGCTTGGTTCTTGAAATGGGGGTGGGTAATCTCCCACAGACAGGGCAGCTCCCTTAGCATCTCTATGAATACTGACATGAAGTCATTATCTTTGAGTACCATATCCATTTTCACTGCAAGACACAACACAAGACAAAGCCTAATGTCAGACAAAACTCTCCTAATCTTGTTACAATATAGGCCTCAATCTAGAAGCAGTATAGGCACAAGTTTGTCTCTTACCTTCGTTCTTACGATCGGCGCGTCCAATGCTCCTTCCTCCGCTCACAGATCGTACGTAATACGCACGCGTGTTACGCTTTATACACACTGCGCATGCGTGTAACTCCGCCCGCCCCTGGCGTTCTTTCTAGTCTATTCCCCGCCCCTTTTCGTTCTGCGCAGTGGGTGAAGAGCATGATGGCGGATTTAGAGCAGGTGCATGCTAATTCTAGCAACGAGGAGGAGGAGGAGGAAAGCCCGGATCCAGGCACGTCCCGATCCAGAAGGAGATGTTTTAAGGCCACAAATATGTCCTTTGGGGAGATGTTGGAGATGGTCGACATCATGAGGAAGTCCGACTATGACAGAAAATATGGGCCTTACCCCAACCCCAATATCCGAAAGGCCAAAATCATTGCTAAACTGATCAAAAGCCTTCACAGGAATTTCGGGGTACGAAGATCTAAAGATCAGCTCAGGAAGCGGTGGTCGGACCTGAAGTTGAGAGAGCCAGAGCAGTACCGAAAGATCCGGAGAGTGCTGCAAAAAAGTAAGTAGTTGTGCTGTGTTCCTATTCTTTCTGTCTTTATTCAGTTCGTTCTGCTCCATATGCTTTTATTAATTGTAACGTTTAAAAGGGCAACTTTAATGTTCATGGGCCCATTATTCGTTCGTATCAAACATTTTTCTTTCGGTCTCTAGAACACCATTGCATTTTCACACATTTTTTGGGGCCTACTTGGATGCCAAATATTTGTTTGTGTAGATGGGTTTGTTACTAGAATGAAATGCCAACTAGATTGTGTGTAAGGAGAGGACACTGAGCAGCTGTTTTCACATCTGGACACTGGAGCACTAGTGTGGGACCCCAGAACACCATTTTTATTAGGGGGGCACACAGGTGCTCCAGTGTATACTATAGGGGGGGCTACATCTGTGAAGCTTGTACCAAACAGGTAAAGTATTGCAGCTTGACAAAGGCCACTAAAAAAAATACATCTTGGAACTCGGCTAAAATAGACAATTGTACCCCACTTCCAAGCAATGTTTCATCTTTATAGTTCTGCCATCAAATATCTGTGTGCTAAGTATACCATTTTTGTTTTACATAGGGGAGAAAAGACTCGGAGGACACCCCTCATCCCAGGAGACCAGAGACCCCCCACCTCTGGAAGAAGGGGAAATACCGCAAACCCAAGAAGCTGAGCAGGAGGAAGAAGAAGACGTGGTGGAGATTGGCACCACAACAGGTGAGTGTCTGCGACCACAGGCTCAGGTAAAAGAGATGGATGGTGGCAGATTTTTGAGACCTTTTTTTTGTTCTTTATCTCTTTTTAGGTGATCGTGATGTGAGGGAGAGAGAACGCTTTACTTCTGAAAGTGCCCAGATCCTGATCGGGGAGATCATGGGGTGTAATCTCGAATTGCACAACATACAGCAACAAATCAATGATGTTATTAAAAAAAATAATAACATCATTGATGTTTTGGGGCGAATTTAAACCCCACAAAATCACTGGTTTTATTGTGGTCCAATCTTCTAATATAGAAGAAATTAGAAAAGCCAAATTTGGAGGATGCACACAGTGTGCCAACATGTGCTATCTGCCATCACGGGAGATCAATGGACGCGTTTTGGGGGTGCAACCCCTTCCTCAATTATAAAGTCGCGTTGAGGAAGGGCTTGCTCCCCAAAACACGTCCCTTGATCCCCCCTGATGGCAGATAGCACATGTTGACATTCGTAAATTGGTGTGCATCTTCCAAATTTGGCTTTTCCAGGGGTGATTTCCCCCCATCTGAACGCTATATCAAACCCAGTTCCTAAATACTGATGTCTGATATAGCCTTCAGGTTTTACCTAATGTGAACTTTGTAAGTTCAAGTTTTTTGGCTTTCTTGTTGGTTTTACACAGGCCTGTTTTATCTGAAATGGATATTTCGATTTTTGATAATGCTACTGCAAAAATTGTTATACAACAAACATGTTGGTTTGTTTTAAAAACCTTTCGTAAATGCACATGTGATTGTGCAGGTATAAAAAAGTGGCTTACTCAAGAATGTGTGGATTATTGTCTCAACACTACAACACTTTTGGGGTGATGTAATTGCTGTTTTATGCAATAATGGGGGTTATTTCCTAAGGGCAAATCCACTTTGCACTACAAGTGCAGTTTCAGTGCAGTTGCAAGTGCACTTGGAGTGAAATGTGTTTTTGCATTTAGGAAATACCAGCCAACAGTGCTTTGTATAAGGTTACACAATCACGACATTTTCTGCACTCAACACATTTCTGTCAGGGTCAGCTAAAACAAACACAAGCAGTAAATGTCCACAAAGAATTTCTTTTGGTTGTTTTTTATTTGAAAAAGGTTTCACAGATTGTCTGGCATATTGATAGCCCCCCTACCCGCAAAGAACTCCAGGTATCGTAACATCATCGTGACATCACGGGCACTCAGGGAGGGCAAGCCAGGACGGCCACTTTCAAGCGCCGTCAGTGTTGATGGATTTGGGATTCCGGCCTCAGGCCCAACTGAGCCAGCATAGTTGGCTGAATGTTTTCTTAAAAAATTATGGAGAACACAGCAGGCAAGTATTATATGGTTCAGTTTATACTCGCCATATGGATGGGTGTCAGAAATAATCGGAACCGGCTGGCCAGGATTCCAAATGTGTTCTCCACCACTCTTCGGGCTCTGGCCAGCCGGTAATTAAAAACCCTCTGTTCCGGGGTGAGGGTCCTCATCGGGAATGGCCGCATCAGGTGGTCCCCCAGCACAAATGCTTCATCAGCAACGAACACAAATGGGAGACCTTCAACATTGTCCTCTGGAGGTGGCAAGTCCAAGCTGCCATTCTGGAGATGCCTGTAGAACTCAGTCTTGGCGATCACTCCACCATCGGACATCCGGCCATTCTTCCCCACGTCCACATACAGGAACTCGTAATTAGCCGACACCACCGCCAACATCACTATACTATTAAACCCCTTGTAATTATAATAGTACGACCCCAAGTTGGGTGGTGGGACGATGTGGACGTGTTTCCCATCAATTGCCCCTCCGCAGTTAGGAAAGTCCCACCGCTGGGCAAAGTGGGAGGCCACAGTCTGCCATTCCTGTGGCGTTGAAGGAAACTGTTGAGGAAAAAACAAGAAACATTACTATTTTTTCACAGAAACATGGCAAGCAGATTATACACAAACATTATGGGGCAACCTCCAGATAGCATTTATTAAGGGGAATTTAACAACAACAAAGTATAAGGTACACCTATCATATTCCCCTCCCCCCCTCATGGGCCATTTCTAACATTATAGGGGGGGGGAACTCTTGGACAGGTAACCCTCTTCACTTCATTGAGAGATGAATGCCTAAATACAGGGTATTACTTGGAACAGACCCTCCTTAGTTACACTATTGGCAGCCCACTGGACAGGTAAGAAGTGTCATAATACAAAGATATAAATACACACTGTACACATTTGAGGACATTTGAACATTCTGCTATTACCTATCAAGATAATAATAGGATACAAAAACTTTAAACAGTACCATTGGAAAGTATACAGGCAGGCCCTTGCACTACATGCTTTGGGGAATTCATCCATACATCTGACCACAAATGAGGTGGGTATAGTGTGTATGGGTTTGGCAAAGTCAGCAGATAGATGATTGAGGATAGAGAATTGGGATCAGCTGACTTAGCAGTTGGGGGGAGGGAGGGTTACAAAAAATTTGGGGACACCACAAAAAAAAGCCTCTGGCACTCTGCCTGAATTTAAATAAAAAATAACATTTCCAAACATTTTAGGGGGGGGTTTGGAGTAAAGCACTACTATAGAGCTGATAAAATACATTACGTGACTACATGAGGTGAATATAGGGGCAGGAGACACCATGCTGGAGAGGTTATTGAAGGGCAAATATGTATGAAGGACCTAAAATAATAATTACATACAAATCCAGCATGCATGAGGACAAAGGGGACATTCACAGCATATTACAATCATGGTAATTAGGGAATGAGGAAAGAAATACAAGATATTAGCAAACATTCAATACAATAAAATGTGATATAAAAGGAAAAAAATCTTACCTTCATATACTCCTTCTGCAGGACCTGTATGATGGCAGAACAGGTCTCTGGGATAATGATCCCCAGAGCCTGGGGGGAGATGCCTGTCGAGAACTTTAAGTCCTGCAGACTTCTCCCTGTGGCCAAATACCGTAAGGTAGCGACCAACCTCTGCTCCGCAATGATGGCTTGCCTCATGCAGGTATCCTGCCTGCTGATATAGGGGGTCAGCGAAGCCAACAAACGGTGAAACACGGGGTCCGTCATCCTGAGAAAGTTCCTGAAATCATCAGGATTATTCTCACGGATCTCATGGAGCAAAGGCATAAGACAGAACTGGTCACGCTGAAGCAACCAATTCTTGGTCCATGAACTCCTCCCCACCCTGTTCATGGACTGGACTTGTGTCAAGGTCAGGACCCCAACACCAAGCCCCCGCACAGCACGAACTCTACGAGGAGTACGCATACGAAACATGGCTAGAAAATGGTCGGCTGCTCAGAACGAAGTAACAGAACGCACTGAAGAACAGCAAGGCCTGTGAAGAGCGACCTGAAAAACAGTAATGAACGAACAAGAATACAATGACTAAGTCACGCGGAACTTGCTTGCACGCACTGAAGAGCAGATACAAACCCACAAGCACAAACTGAACGGCAGAAAACGATCTGAAAGCCACGAGTCTGAAAAAGCGCGTCTCTCGTCTCTCACCAAACTTTTACTAACATGAGATTAGCAAAAGGAGCCCAAAGGGTGCCGCGCTTGGTTCTGAACCGGCCTTTTCTAGTCTCGTCGTACGTGGTGTACGTGACCGCGTGTTTGTCGATCGGAAATTCCGACAACTTTGTTCGACCGTGTGTAGGCAAAACAAGTTTGAGCCAACATCCGTCGGAAAAAATCCTAGGATTTTGTTGTCGGAATGTCCGAACAAAGTCCGACCGTGTGTACGCCCTATAACTATCGTGGCGATACCTCACATGTGTAGTTTGAACATCGTTTTCATATGCAGGCGCGCCTTACGTATGCGTTCGCTTCTGCGTACGAGCTTGGCGGGACAGGGCGCTTGAAATGTTTTTTTTTTCTGATTTATTTTACTTTTTATTTTTACACCGTCCTTTAAAAAAAAAAAAAAAATGGGGTCACTTTTATTCCTATTACAAGGAATGTAAACATCCCTTGTAATAGAAAAAAAGCATGACGGGACCTCTTTAATGTGAGACTTGGGACCAAAAACACAGCGGTTGACGGGGGCACGTACACTGACCATGGCCCCAGGGCTCAGCAGCCATGCTCGTGACGTCACCGCGTTGGAGGCCTGCGTTCCACTACTCACTCGAGCCAAGCCTCGTTTTCACCCCTGGGACGGAGCTCACACTACCTGCTGGACGGGACTGTCTCCTCTCTCTCCCATGGACATGATCTGACATACAGGCACTCACGCTGTGACATCACCACTCGAGGAAATCTGTGCTCTACTTGCCTTTTATCCATGTAAGTGGACATATTCGCTTTGTATAATAAAGTCTTTTAACTGATTCTGACCCGGAGGCGCTTCTCTTTTGCTTTTTTCTGCCATGATATACCATGGTCAGAGGTCTAGTGGAGTCCATACCTTGACAGATTATGGTGGGTGGTCATAAAGTTATGGTTGATCGGTGTATATCTGATGCTAGGTTCACTTTAAGGATGCATGGATGTATTGAAAAACCAATAAAGTTCTGTTTCTGAGATATGGCTTTATACTTTGGAAATAATTGAAGTAAAACAGGTAATATGACATTCCATTTGAAATGGTATAGTGGATATTGGTTCATTTCTGCTTCCTAATGAAATATAGCGTGTGGCGAATCCATACATACAGAAATATATAATGCTACATCAGTGACTAAGTGGCCATTCCTGTGGTGTCATTTGAAGTTCTTAATCAACAGGAAATGAAAATCGGAGACTAATTTGTCTCATTTCAGCTCCATCCCAGCTCTGTTCTTATGTCCTTTGCTGAGACGCAAATGAAATTGATAAAATCTAGAGAGCTGAAGGTCTTCTATTATATGGATTTATTAGACAAGACAGGCCAAAGGAATGAGAGAATTTTGCCATTTTTGTGTATTCTTTATTTATGTATTTCATGAAATTAGAAATACAGATAACAGAATCAGCCGGTTTTCATTGTGTTCCCGAGTGTCTGAAAGGAACCTCTCATTTTATAGATGTAAGTAAATTGATCTGTCTGAACTAAAATTTGTACCAAGTTTCGCAAACACTTGAATAGCTGCACAAAGTTCCCAAACCATTGGGTGGATTGATTTACTTCACCTTCCCCCTCTTGACTGAAATTCAAAAGGGGTCATTGGGACCTTCCCCCTGAAATGAACATTAAAGGGATCACTGGGACCTTCCCCCCCAGACTGAACTAGTAGAAGGGTCTTAGAGAGGTCTGGTAAAGGGTTAATTGGGACCCTTCCCCCTGGAGTTAACTGGTAAAGGGATCATTGGGACCCCCCCCCCCCCGAGTGAACTAGTAGAAGGGTCTTAAAGATACCTTCCTCCTGGTGTGAACTGGTAAAGGGTTAATTGGGACCCTCCCCCTAGAATGAACCAGTTAAAAGGGTCATTGGGACCTTGCCTCTAGAGTAAACTGGTAAAGGGGTCATTGGGACTTTTCCCCTGGAGTGAAGTCGTAAAGGGGTCATTGGGACCCTTTCCCCCTAGAGTGAACTGGTAGAATGGTCTTCAAGATATCTTCTCCCTGGGGTGAATTGGTAAAGAGGCCATTAGCCCTTTCTCTAAGTTACTGTGGTCCAAGGAAGGAAAACCTATGACAGGTTCATGGGTGACCAAGGCCCGTGTAGTCCGATCCAACAGAGGAGCTACTGTAGCTAAAATTACTGAAAAAGATAATGCTGGTTCTGATAGAAAGATGTTAGATCATACAGTGCATCGCAGTTTGTTGTGTATGGGGCTTTTTAGCTGCAGACCAGTCAGGGTGCCCATATTGATCTGTGTCTACAGCCAAAAGTGCCTACAATGGGCACGTGAGCATCCAAACTGGACCACGGTGCAATGGAAATAGGTGGCCTGGTTTGATGATGTCAAGTTTGAGGTGTTGACTAGACCTCCGAAATCTCCATGCTCGAATGAACCAGTAAAAGGGGTCATTGGGACCTTGCCTCTAGTGTGAACTGGTAAAGGTGTCATTGAAACCTTCCCACTGTAGTGAATTGGTAAAGGGGTCATTGGGACCTTCCCCCTGGAGTGATTTGATAAAGAGATCATTGGGATCCCTTCCCCCTAAAGTGAACTGGGGTGAATTGGTAAAGAGGCCATTAGCCCTTTCTCTAAGTTACTGTGGTCCAAGGAAGGAAAACCTATGACAGGTTCATGGGTGACCAAGGCCCGTGTAGTCCGATCCAACAGAGGAGCTACTGTAGCTAAAATTACTGAAAAAGATAATGCTGGTTCTGATAGAAAGATGTTAGATCATACAGTGCATCGCAGTTTGTTGTGTATGGGGCTTTTTAGCTGCAGACCAGTCAGGGTGCCCATATTGATCTGTGTCTACAGCCAAAAGTGCCTACAATGGGCACGTGAGCATCCAAACTGGACCACGGTGCAATGGAAATAGGTGGCCTGGTTTGATGATGTCAAGTTTGAGGTGTTGACTAGACCTCCGAAATCTCCATGCTCGAATGAACCAGTAAAAGGGGTCATTGGGACCTTGCCTCTAGTGTGAACTGGTAAAGGTGTCATTGAAACCTTCCCACTGTAGTGAATTGGTAAAGGGGTCATTGGGACCTTCCCCCTGGAGTGATTTGATAAAGAGGTCATTGGGATCCCTTCCCCCTAAAGTGAACTGGTAGAATGGTCTTCAAGACACCTTCCTCTTGGTGTGAATCGGTAAAGAGGCCATTGGCCATTCCACTTTCAATTACTGTGGTCCAAGGAAGGAAAACCTGTGACAGGGTCATGGTTCATTGGGACCATTCCTCCTGGAGTGAACTGCTAAAAGTGCCTTTAAGATTTCTTCCTCCTGGAGTGACATGGATAAAGGGTCATTGGGACCTTCCCCTTTGAGTGAGCTGGGAAAGCAGTCATTGGGACCCTTCTTCCTAAAATTAACTGTTAAAGAGGTTTTTGCACCCTTCCTTCTGAAGTGAGCTGCTAAATGGGTTCATTGACACCCCTGCCTCCTGCAATGAACTGGTAAATGGATTATTAAGTCCTTAAACTTTTAAAGCGGAGCTCCACCCAAAAGGGGAAGCTCTGCTTAATTGCACCCTCCCCCCCCCTCCACTGCCACATTTGGAACTTTTTGGTGGGAGACCGTTACCTGATTTTGACAGGTACCTGCTCCCTCGTAGGCGACCTGTCAGAATTTGTATCGGAAGTGACGTTCCGTCATGGCCATCTTGGTACACCCCGCACTCGTCCATAGTAAGGCTACAGTGAGAAGGCGGCAAGCGGACATCTTGTTACACCCACTGGAGTCTTGCATTTCACACTTATTTTTAACAGTAAACTGAGCTTATATAGTGAAATACAGTATTTAAAAATCCGTCTGACTGTTTAGATGTTGAATTTTTTAAGCAGCTGCAAACCTGCTGATCTCACAGGTTTGCTAATCTGAGAACACTGCTGCTTTGAAAAATCAAAACATCAAAACAGTCTGAGGGATTTGAAAATACTGAATTTCACTATATAAACTGAGTTTACTGTTAAAATAAGTGTGAAATGTAAGACTCCGGTGGGTGTAACAAGATGTCTGCTTGCCACCTTCTCACTGTATCCTTACTGTGGACGAGTGCGGGGTGTAGCAAGATGGTGGCGACGGAACGTCACTTCCGTTACAAATTCTGACGGGTCACCTAATCAGACGAAACACCTGCACTTGCACCCAAAGCCAATGGATGAATCGGCTTGGGGTGCCGACATCGCGGGATCCCTGGACAGGTAAGTGTCCTTATATTAAAAGTTAGCAGCTGCTAGCTGCTGACTTTGACTTTTTTTTTTTTTCGTCAGGCTGGAACTCCTCTTTAAGTTCACTCCTCCTGGAGTGAAATGGTAAAAGGATGATTGGAACCTTCCACCTGAAGAGTTCATTGGAACCCTTGCCCTGGAGTGAACTGGTAAAGGGATCATTGAGACCCTACCCCCCTGTGGTAAACTGATAAAATGGTCTTCAAGACTTCATCCCTCCCCGGGTGAACTGGTTTCCTTCTAGAATGACCTGGTAAAGGGGTCATTGAGACTCTTCCTTCTAAATTGAATCGCTAAAGAGGTTATTGGAAATATTCCTACTGAAGTGAACTTGCAAGTGGGGTTTTGGAGCCCCTCCCCTAGAGTGAACTCCACATTGGACGCCAAAGAGTCTTCCCATGCTATCAGTTAAGCGGTGTGGATCTGTAAGCAGTCTTATCTGAATTTTATGATACGCTTCTCATTGTCATGTGTTTGTAAGTATATCACTTGTTTTATCTATTTAAATTGTTTAGCGGTAATGCACTAGGACGGTGCGCTCTCTCTTTGTTGTTTTATAATACATCTGTTGTCTAAAGCTCCATATTTGCTGCAGTCATCATCATGCAGTCACCTTGAAGGTGAGCCAGTAAAAGTATAGGGCTGCGTCATCCCTGGTTCTACCCACCCAGCTTTGCCCCCCAACCCATTGGAGCATGAATGAGACTGGAGGCCGCCCCTAAAGGACCCAATAAAAGTCTGATAAATTTGGCTATAATAATTTAAATAGAGCTAAAGAAATTAGGACAAGCTGGCTTTTTTTTATATTATAGCACAGTTGAAGCTTGTAGTAACATTTTAGAAATTGATTTAACTGGCTGCCTGAAGCCGTTGTTCAACAAAGCAAAAATATAGAGGGAATGGAAAAAAAGGGAACAAACGGGAACGCAATCCATTGTTATTAAGTCTTCACAAAAGGTTTCCTCTTCCTACAGCACATTTTGAATTTCCCTTTGTATAACCCATTATTCCTACACGGAAAGAGGTCACGAACGACGGTCTGGTCTATTTGTTTGGCCGATTTGTCCTCATTATTTCTCACGGGCTCAGAAGAGTTTTGGCCTTGTCTTGCCGCATGCCTTTCTTACATATCTATATCGTGAGGGTGACATGTCGGCCTGGGTGTTGACTTCTTAATGCTGACAATCTAAAAATAATTGCCAGGGGTATCAGAAGACGAGCTTCAAAGCCTTTCCCCCTTCGTTCTCATGCTGTCCAGACACCTGGAGATAAGACGGGGAGGCCTCGCAGGCACCTTGGAATGAGATTCTCCCAGCAATTTTGCTTCCTCTGGGCGCTGGAGTGTTGCAACATCAAACCCTCTGTCCTCATTAGAAGGCACCGCATGTGCGTGACATCTTTATTCACGCGCCTGGTGACTTCAAAGCCTGCAGGAGAGCTCCTTGGTGGATTTAACATAAAGCTCAGGAGGAAGATGAAAAGAAGCCAGTGAGTTCTCTTTTTAATGAGATGCTGGGGAGAGGACAGGCAAGGTGCACAGGTACATAGCCGCCAGCAATAATGAAAAGAGCCTTGCCCAGCATGACAGCAACAGTGATGGACATCATGCAGCATGCTTTCTCTAATAGCTCTACCCTTTATAGGAATATCTAGAACAGTGTTGCTCAGCTGGCAGCCCATGGGCCAAATGTGGCCCTCAAAGCTTGTCATGCAGGTCTCCTGAGATTTAGGTAGTAAATATTTATTTTGTTGCCCATTTTCTTTATATTGAAGATTATGATATCAGGCCTTTGACAGGACTATAGTGTATGTTACTAGGCAATGTTTTTGGCATCATTTGCATGAGTGGTAATGGTTGATGGTCATTGGAGGCCTTTGGGGTTAGAATCTCTGTGGGGATTTTAATGCTGTTTGCACCCCTTGCTGGGGTATAGCGCCTGTCAATGTATTACTAAGACCTTATCTGGAGTAAGCAGTTTGGTTTTGGGCACCAGTTCTTAAAAACGATATTGGGGAACCAGAGTGCAGAGAAGGGCAACGAAACTGATAAGAGGCATGGAGGATGTTGGCTTAGAGCAGTGGTCTCAATATTGCAGGCCAGGAGCCAGATGCGGCCCTTTGTTTGCTTTTATCTGGCCCTTGTGGCACCATTTCATCCACTGATACCAACAATGAGGCATAATATCCTCCCCCTCCCCCCTGACACCAGTGAAGGGGCACAATTCCTTCCAATAACACCAATAATTGGGCCCAATGCCACCAATGATGGGGCACAATTTCTCCCAATGACACCAATGATGAGGCATAATTTCTCCCAATGACACCAATAATAGGGCCCAATGACACTGACAATGACATTGGGGCACAATTTCTCCCACTGCCGATGAGGCATTGTTTTTTTTCCTGCTCACTTTGGGACCTTTTCTACTCCCAATGGCCGCAATCCGGCCCCCCTAAAGTCTGAAGTAAACTGGCCCCTTGTTTAGACAATTTGGAGAGCCCTGGCTTAGAGGGAAGATTAGCTGAATTTATCTTCTTTTTAAAAAAGCAGAATGAGAATATTGTATAGCCATGTGTAATAGGTACAGTATACACAAGGTCTTTTTAAATAAATCAGATTTCCACCCACGAGTGGAAGAGGGCACACATACCTGATTGGTATGATTGGCCTGGTCTGGCTCATGAAAGATGGAGCCGGATTTTGCATTGGGTTTAAATGTAAAGAGGATTGAGCTAAGGGATATCTTGGAGAAAAGTTGTGTAGCACTACCCCCACAGGAGCTGCTTGGTAATTTGGGTTTTCTGTTCTGCACTTCAACTCTAAGAACAGCCCCAGCCCCTCTGACACACCTGGTTGAATGAAAATTACTGCAAGCACTTATAGGATCATCAGTATAGATACCTTTAACTTGGCTGTAAATTAGCACCAGGCTAAAGGCTGAAGGTTTTTTACCTTCATGCATTCTATGCATGAAGGTTAAAAAATCTTCTGTGTGCAGCGGTTTTCCCAGCCCCGCCAATCCTTACCTTAGCCCCCTCTGATCCAGCAATGTTCACGATAGCCTCAGCTGTATGGGGATTCTTCCTCCTCATAGGCTGAAACAACAGCGGGAGCCCATTGGCTCCCACCGCTGTCAATCACCACCAGTGGGCCAATGAGAAGAGAGCGGGGGAGGCAAGCCAAAGCAGCTTCATGTGTCTTATGGAGCGAGCACGCAGCGGTGCCCCCAGGGCAAGTGGCTTTCTCTGGGGGCACTGCTCAAGGGGGAGGAGCCAGGAGCACTGGCAGGAGACCCGAAAAAAAGAGAATCGGAGCTGCCCTGTGCAAAACCACTGCACAGAGCAGGTAAGTATAACATGTTTTTTTTATCACTTTTACTCAATGTATTGGTATGAGTAAGAATAAATGATGGTATAAGCATAAGTGAGCATACAGAAGCTAGGTTCAGACACAGTCCTCTAGACAGTATAATCACTATGCCAAATTAACTTAGTTATGTACCACTAGATTGGTATTACCTCATGAATCTGCAAAGTCAGCAATAAACAGTGCATATAAGCATTAACTGCAATGTGAAAGACAATACTATAACTAGTCTATGGTGCACACAGAAGAATGGCTAGGAAATGGTGCAATGTCCCCTGAGAGGTACCACTTAGCATAAGCAATAGGCATAGGTCTCTGTGTAGCAGCTGTAAAGGGGCAGTCTTTAGTCCTAACTCTTCAGCAGGCTAGCGTTGGGGCCCAGTTGTACCATTGGTGCACATGAGCATAGTCCCAGTCAAGCCTGCAGGCACCAGTAAGGCTGCTAGATGGCTGTATGGTCAGTTCACACAGGGCTCAGTCTCTCTAGCAGCAGAGTGTAAATCCCCAGAGCAGCAGCTGCCCAGTCTCAGAGATATTGCAGCTCACCATCTGGCCACACACAGTGATTAGTCCACTCTCTACCCTGCACCCAGATGACTTTGTCTGTCAGAACCCTCAAGTGCATTACTCAAGATCCCGCTCAGTGCCAGTAGAAAAGAGCCCGCTGAACACACTGCCAGGCTGTAGTTTTCTAGGGGTGGTAATAAATTCATTTTTTGGTCGCCTTTCTTTAAAGCGGAGTTCCAGACATTTTTGTGTTTATTAAAGGTCAGCAGCTACAAAAACTGTAGCTGCTGACTTTTAATAAATACACACTCACCTGTCCCAGGATCCAGCAATGTGGCCGCCCGAAAAATCGATTCTCCCCTGCTCCTCTCCCCGGCACCAGCATTACAATTGTGGGCACCGCCAACAGACATGTTGATGGGTTCATTGGCTTCTGTCTAAATTGGCCTTAGTATTTATGTGTATACAGTGCCTTGAAAAAAATGAAGTGGAAGGAAAATGATAAATGGTTTTCAAAATTGTTTACAAATAAATATTTGAAAAATGTGGCGTGCGTTTGTATTCAGCCCCCTGTACTCTGATACCCCTAACTAAAATCTAGTGGAACCAATTGCCCTCAGAAGTCACCTAATTAGTTAATAAAGTCCACCTGTGTGTAATTTAATCTCAATATACATACAGCTGTTCTGTGAACTCCTCAGAGGTTTGTTAGAGAACCTTAGTGAACAAACCACATCATGAAGACCAAGGAACACACCAGGCAGGTCAGGGATGGAGTTGTGGAGAAGTTTAAAGTAGGGACACACCGACTTTTGCTTTTTGAAACCTATTACATATCTTTTTATGGGTTTTGATATTCAGCAAATAGCTTGCTTGGGCATCGTACATCCAACGCGTTTCTAGATTTATCAATTAATCTCTTCCTCAGGGATAATCAGATGCCTCTAAGTATAGCGAGCTATATTACCACTTCTCATAATGTCTGCTTATAGCAACCAGGGGTGGATCCAGGGGGGGGCAACGGGGCAATTGCCACCCCCGAGAAATCTGTTGCAGCCTGGCCGGGCAGGTGAGCTCCACGGGTGGCTCCGCCGCGAGTGGCTCCGAGAGCGAGAGCGGGCGGCGCCTCCACCACGGGCGGATAAGAGAGCGGCCGGCTCCGCCTCTGGAGTGTTGGGCAGCTCCGTGTGAGGACGGGCAGGCAGCAGGCAGGAGAGAGAGCGGATTGGCCGGGCGGCTCCGTGTGTGGATGGGCGGGTGAGCAGGCTAGGTGTGTGTATGTGGGTGGCTGGCCAATCAGCGAGCCGAGGGCGGGCAGGCAGCAGGCGGGAGAGAGAGCGGATTGGCCGGGCGGCTCCGTGTGTGGATGGGCGGGTGAGCAGGCTAGGTGTGTGTGTGGGGGTGGCTGGCCAATCAGCAAGCCGACGGGCAGGGGAGCAGAGAGATGACATCATCTCTCACTGCCCCCACATCTCTGCATTAACTTCCGCCCTCACTGTGCTGGTAGCGTGGGCAGCAGGGAGATTACATTATTTCTCTGCTGCCTGTCTCTGGAACAAGGAAACAAGCAAGACACCACCTTACCTGGCACGTGACACTCCACATCTGGGTGGCAAGTGACAATCCGCATCTAGTGGCAGATGATGTGGCAAGTGACAATCCGCATCTAGTGGCAGATGACGTGGCAAGTGACAATCCGCATCTAGTGGCAGATGACGTGGCAAGTGACAATCCGCATCTAGTGACAGATGACGTGGCAAGTGACAATCCACATCTAGTGGCATATGACGTGGCAAGTGACAATCCGCAATGTGTGGCATATGACGTGGCAAGTGACAATCCACAATGTGTGGCATATGACGTGGCAAGTGACAATCAGCATCTAGTGGCAATTGAGGTGGCAAGTGACAATCCGCAATGTGTGGCATATGACGTGGCAAGTGACAATCCGCATCTAGTGGCAGATGACGTGGCAAGTGACAATCCGCATCTAGTGGCAGATGACGTGGCAAGTGACAATCCGCAATGTGTGGCATATGACGTGGCAAGTGACAATCAGCATCTAGTGGCAATTGATGTGGCAAGTGAAAATCCGCAATGTGTGGCATATGATGTGGCAAGTGACAATCTGCATCCAGTAGCAGGTGACGTGGCAAGTCACAATCCACAAGGTGTGGCAAGTGACAATCCGCATCTAGTGGCAGCTGATGTAGCAAGTGACAATCCGCAACATGTGGCAGGTGTCAATCTGCATCTGGTGGCAGGCAAGTGACAATCCACAAAATGTGGCAGGCGACGGTGGCAGGTGACACGCTCGGGGTTCCCACTGATTCTGCATTATGGTGAGTTGAATGATTTCATTTTATATTACAATGTAATAATAGAAATAATGCGCTTCAATCATCCTGACACCATAACAACCATGGTGCTGGGATGATTAAAGCACCAGCAACAGCCATTTCCCCGATAAATTGTCCGCAAAAAAAATGTATATTTCTGGCAGTGCCCCTCCCGAGACTAGGCTCTGGATCCGCCCCTGATATCAACCTCCACTTGCTTGTGAACAGGGGTGATCTCATTCAAGGATCATACATCTCCCATGCCATGGAAAGAGACTTATCATAAATGAACAAAGCCTATTTTTCACTGCTGTTTACTCCAGCCAAAGCTGTATACATCTGTTCTTTAGCACACCTCAGATGGAACAGGATAAAGTTGTGGAGAAGAATAAAGCAGGGTTAGGTTATAAAAAAATATCCCAAGCTTTGAACATCTTACGGAGCTCTGTTCAATCCATCATCCGAAAATGGAAAGAGTATGCCACAACTGCAAACCTACCAAGACATGGCCGTCCACCTAAACTGACAGGCCGGGCAAGGAGAACATTAATCAGAGAAGCAGCCAAGCGGCCCATGGTAAATATGGAGCTGCAGAGATCCACAGCTCAGGTGGGAGAATCTGTCCACAGGACAACTATTAGTCGTGCACTCCACAAATCTGCCCTTTATGGAGGATTGGCAGGAAGAAAGCCATTGTTGAAAGAAAGGCATATTAGTCCCCTTTTACAGTTTGTGAGAAGCCATGTGGGGGACACAGCAAACATGTGGAAGAAGGTGCTCTGGTCCGATGAGACCAAAAATGAACTTTTTGGCCTAAAAGCAAAACGCTATGTGTGGCAGAAAACTAACACTGCACATCACCCTGAACACACCATCCCCACTGTGAAACATGGTGGTGGCAGCATCATGTTGTGGGGATGCTTTTCTTCAACAGGGACAGGGAAGCTGGTCAGAGTTGATGGGAAGATGGATGGAGCCAAATACAGGGCAAACCTGTTAGAGTCTGCAAAAGACCTGAGACTGGTGCAGAGGTTTACCTTCCAGCAGGACAACGACCCTAAACATACAACCAGAGCTACAATGGAATGGGGTTCAAAATTTCAAGCTCTGAGCTACTAGCCAGGCCTTACCCAACCCCCTACCCTGCCCCACCCCTAATTCCACCCCTAAACACGCCCTCCTAAATTATCTCATGAAATGACACTTAAATGTTTTATGCAGAATTAAGTTACAAAAATAAATATGAACAACAACTTTATCAGTGCCTATCAGTGCAGCCGCACCAGTGCCCATCAATGCAGCCTCACCAGTGCCTATCAACGTAGCCTTACCTGTGCCCATCAATGCAACCTCACCTGTGCCCATCAATGCAGCCTCGCCTGTGCCCATCAATGCACCCTCACCTGTGCCCACCAGTGCAGCGTGACCAGTGCCCATCAACGCAGCCTCACTTGTGCCCATCAATGCAGCCTCACCTGTGCCTATCAATGCAGCCTCACCTGTGCCCATCAATGCAGCCTCACCTGTGCCCATCAATGCAGACTGACCAGTGCCCATCAATGCAGACTGACCAGTGCCCATCAATGCAGCCTCACCTGTGCCCATCAATGCAGCCTCGCCTGTGCCCATCAATGCAGCCTGACCTGTGCCCACCTATGCAGCCTCACCAGTGCCCACCAATACAGCGTAAACCTGTGCCCATCATTGCAGCATGACCTGTGCAGAGGAAGAGAGAGGATCATCACAGAGCGGGGATTGCCCACCGCAACAGCTTACATTTAAATTGCCACCCGCTCACGGTCACACACAGCCCCGCCTCCTGACCCGGCGCCTGTGACAGACAGAATGCCGGTCCAATGCTGTGATGTGTTCTGTCTGTCACAGGTGCCGGGTCAGAAAGGTGGGGCTGTGTGTGACGGCAATCCAAATGTAAGCTGTTACAATGGACCAGTTCCTCCACCCTCTCTTCCCCGGGGGCCATCGCAGGGAGAAGGGCTCCCATTCAACCCTGCCTGCAGGCGGTGATCCCCCCCCCCCCCCGCTAAGAGGCAGCCCACGTTCGCCAGAAACCATTTTCCACTCGAAAATGAGGGTAGGCGAGTGGAATATTTGAGGACTGGATTAGATCAAAGCATATTCATGTGTTAGAATGGCCCAGTCAAAGTTCAGGCCTAAATCAAATTGAGAATCTGTGGCAAGACTTGAAAATTGCTGTTCACAGACGCTCTCCATCCAATCTGACAGAGCTTGAGCTATTTTGCAAAGAAGAAGAATGGGCAAAAATGTCACTCACTAGATGTACAAAGCTGGTAGAGACATCCCCAAAAAGACTTGCAGCTGTAATTGCAGTGAAAGGCGGTTCTACAAAGTATTGACTCAGGGGGGCTGAATACAAATGTACCCCACACTTTTCACATATTTATTTGTAAAAAATATTGAAAACCATTTATTATTTTCCTTCCACTTCACAATTATGTGCCACTTTGTGTTGGTCTATCACATAAAATCCCAATAAAATACATTTACATTTTTGGTTGTAACATGACAAAATATGGAAAATTTCAAGGTGTATGAATACTTTTTCAAGGCACTGTACATGCATATAAGATGGTGACTTTAGATTGTAAGCTTCTCAAGCACAGGGACTGATGTGACTGAATAGTATTTAAAGCACTGTATAAATTGACAGCGCTGTATAAATAATAAATAATACATACATTTTTGAAGACTGCACAAGCCCTTCTCATAAAAGTGCCTAAAGAAATAGCAATTGTTATTCACCACTGCAACTCATCAGAAGATATAGTGCTCACCCATATCATACAGTACATCCTCTCTTCCTAGTGCTGTCCTTATTGCCTGTCGTTAATAGGAGCAGCTTTATGGGACTGCAAGTGGCACCAGAAGGACCACAACTAACAATCAAATTTACAGTAAAAAAGTAAAAAAGTCAGCAAACATCGAGGAAAAAAAATAGTCACAGCACTTATATTGGTTTTCCACAGAAGTATATTATAGTTAAAAACCATATAAAAAATTATAACAAAATAATTGCTCAGTCATAAAAACACGAGCAAGAACATGTTACAGTGTATATCAACAAATTGTCCCCCTGTGTGGGTGACAAATTGTCACAGAGAAAGAAAGTGGAGGGGGGTATGAGGGAAGCTCACTGAGTGTAGTGCAGCCATTCTCAACCAAGCTTCCGTCGAACCCTAGGGTTCCTCTAGTAGTTTCTAGAGGTTCTTGAGCCGTGACTGATTGACTTCCCATGTAAAGGCACGAGCACCTGTACTAATCTGGAAACAATGCCACTTGGCAGAGCAAGGAGCATGACACCAGAGATCTTTTTAGCAGATTGCAGAGAGAGGACCTGTCACAACTGACCAAACAGACCCACAATGAATTGATTTTATCAGGGGTTCCCCTGAGACCTTTCAATCATTTTAAAGTGGTTGTATAGGCAAGAGGTTCTATGCAGTAACGTAAAAAAAACTTCTGCATGCAGCTCCCCCTGCAGCCTCCCCTAAATACATACAATGTGCACGAGAGCCGAGGCTTATTTGGGTCTCTCACTCCTGATTGGTTTTAGATACAGCAGCAGGAGTCATTGGCTCCCGCTGTTGCCAATCAGAGTCAGTAGGAAGAGAGCAGGGGCCGGGTCAAGTCCCACTCTGTGTGTCTTGGGGACACTCAGAATGGGGCTTGGGAGCGAGCACACATGCGTGCCCCCCATAGCAAGTGGCTTGCTATGGGGGCACTTGGCGGAGGGGGGGAGCCAGGAGCACCGGCGGAAGACCCAAGAAGAGGAGGATTGGGGCTGTTCTCTGTGCAAAACCATTGCACAGAGCAGGTAAGTATAACATGTTTGTTATTTGAAAACAAAAAAACAAGCATTTACTATGGGGTAGGTTGAGAGGAGAAAGGCTGGTGAAGAAGGTCCTGAATGAAGATCCATTGCAAACCACCATCTTGTAATATCAAGAGCAGCATGAATCTGAAGCCTCTAAAAGATGCATGAGGTCACCTTTCCTGTTGAATCTACCAGGCAAGATAAATACCACATGAAAATAAAGAATAAGTGGGGATATGAGGAGGGAGAAATTAATTAGAAACAAACAGCCTTTTGATTCAGAGGGCTGTTGCCGTCCAATGGGGGAATGCAACAAAATGGGGGAGGAACTCGGTTACTATACGGTCTCCTGCCACACCACGATGCACCTACCCAACACTTGGTGTAGTCAGCAGGATGTGCCCCTACCTGCTGATATTCTGCTGTGCAGTTGTAAGTGGCCCCAGACGGGTGAGCATCCCACAGGGCCTGTTTATGCTGTTGACTTGGCTGTTGACTTGGCTGTTGACTTGGCTGTTACAACATTCTTTGCAAATTTGGACTCTCTGTGTTTACTGTCTGCTACACCATGCTGCACCTACCCAACATGCTCATTCCTTCTGGCAGGCTTTTGTAGCATCTACAGAGGTTGACGCAGTGGGTTTCAGCAGTCATATGTATGAAAGACTCCTGTACCAGGTTTTAGACCAACAAACCATAGATCGACTGTGAAGGGGCTCAGATTGAGGACTAAGACTGTGGTGAGACTTTCCATGGTGTAGCTGTGCCCCGCCCCCCATGGGGTCGCTGCGTGTTTCAACATCGACACATCACCCTGCTTGTCAGACTTCCATTTTAGGCACACTTTCTCCAGACATTGAACAGTCTCTTGCTTGTTTTTGTTTATTAGGGGATTAAACTTAGGTGGGGAAAAGGGACATGGGATGCCCAGATGATAAATACTTCTCAATGAAATCATTGTTGGTTGAGTCTAAATTTGACAGTCTCTTCCTCTGCACATCTCCTCCAGCACACTACTTGGGATCACTTACTTCACTTCCCTGTCCAAGTCTAGGTTCCTGTCACCGTTAGCATATGGCTAGGTCTCACTCTGAATAAGTCCTAACGTTTTCCTAGTAGCCCTATACAGGCAGGGGTCTGCAGCCATTTTTGTGGTAACAATCGTTTTAGTTGAGAAGAATAGATGTGCTAACTGACACTTGGTGGACTACTGATCCCAGCACGTCCAATGCAAATTCTGCCAGACCTCGTGGCTGCAACAACTTGACTCCAAAACAACACCACAGCCTCTCCCTCTGGCTCCACATCCAAATCCTGGCATGTTTCTCCCAGAGCTTCACACTGTGCTTCTCACTCACCGACCTCGGCATGGATCCCTCCTGAATGACTTTCCTGGCAGTGCTTCGAACTGTCCTCTTCCTGCTTAAGTCAGGATGATTAAAGCACATTATTTCTATTATTACATTGTAATATAAAATGAAACCATTCAACTCACCATAATGCAGAATCAGTGGGACCCCTGAGCGTGTCACCTGCCACCAGATGCCATCAGGTGCCCCCAGCAGAGTCCGTCCTTGCATCAGGTGCCCCCATCAGAGTCCATCCTTGCATCAGGTGCCCCCAGCAGAATCTGTCCTTACATCAGTTGTCCCCAGCGGAGTCCCTCCTCACATCAGATGTCCCCCCTTACATCAGGTGTCCCCCCATTGGAGCCCCCCTTACATCAGGTGTCCTCCCCATTGGAGCCCCCTTACATCAGGTGTCCCCCCATTGGAGCCCCCTTAATCAGGCATCCCCCTATTGATGCCCCCCTTAATTAGGCGTCCCCCTTTTGGAGCCCCCCTTACATCAGGCTTCCCCCCCATTGGAGCCCTTCTTACATCAGTCCCCCCCCCCATTGGAGCCCCCTTACATCAGATGTCCCCCCATTGGAGCCCCCTTACATCAGATGTCCCCCCATTGGAGCCCCCTTAGTCAGGCGTCCTCCTATTGGAGCTCCCCTTAATCAGGTGTCCCTTATTGTTGCCCCCCTTACATCAGGCATCCCCCCATTGGAGCCCCCCTTACATTTTTTAAATGTTTATGTTTAAAGCACCTGATTAGAGCCATAGGCTCTAATAGGCTTAAAAAAGGTGACCTGCGAGCGCAAAGCAGTACACTCGCAGTTCACCCAGGTGGGTTAGCAAAGCAAATGAATGTTTGCTTTGCTAACACTGAACTCCTTCTCAGCCAGTCAGGAGGCGTCACCTGATTGGCTAATACCCATCACCTGATTGGCTGAAGGCACAGGCGTCCTAATTGGACGCCTAACGGAATGGAAGACCGGGAAGACAGGGAGCCACGGAGGACACAGGAGCACGCCGCCATCACCTGCTGCATGTCCCACAGCTCGCCACCGTCACCCGCCACCAGAATGGGGTAAGTGTGGGTCGGTCACACGGTCAGCGGGGGGTCATAGAGGCTGCATATGATGAGCACACACTCACACAGGCTACATATGATGGGCACAGAGGCTACATATGATGGGCACAGAGGCTACATATGATGGGCACACAGGCTACATATGATGGGCACACAGGCTACATATGATAGGCACACAGGCTACATATGATGGGCACAGGCTAGGCACAGAGGCTACATATGATGGGCACAAGCTGCATATGATGGGCACAGAGGCTGCATATGATCGGCACAGGCGCTGCATATGATGGGCACAGTGGCTGCATTTTATGGGGCACAGTGGCTGCATTTGAAGGGGACAATGGCTGCAATTGATGGCACAGTGGCTTCATTTTATGGAGCACAGTAGCTGCATTTGATGGGCACAGTGGCTGCAATTGATGGGCACAGTGGCTGCAATTGATGGGCATAGTGGCTGCAATTGATGGGCACAGTGGCTGCAATTGATGGCACAGTGAGGCTGCAATTGATGTTTTTTCAGTATTTTTCTGAATTTTTCAGTTTGTTTGCGCCCCCCCCAAAAAAATTCTGAGCACCAGCCGCCACTGGCACTGAAGGGGGCTGGGGGGCACTGTGGGAGGCTAGGTGGCACTATACGACGTTGGAGAGCATTGTGGAAGGTTGGGGGGCACTGTGGAGGTTGAGGGGTACTGAGGTCTACTATGGAAGGTTAAAGAGCACTATGGAAGCTGGGAGGCACTGTGGGTGGTTGTAAGATATGCAATTGTCTGGGTGGTAGAAGGGAGGCTGTAGCCCAGCAACAGGCCACAGCTCAGTGGTTGAGAACCACCCATTGACATATGACTACCGAGTTTGAAATTCGGGGGACCTATGGCTGCAAATGGGCAGAGTGAGGCATGCAAATGGGCACAGTGAGGCTGCAAATGGGCACTGTTGACCCTCTTCTCCACTTACAGTAGCTGCGCATTTCTTACCCTAGGCTTATACTCGAGCCAATAAGTTTTCCCAGTTTTTTATGGTAAAATTAGGTGCCTCGGCTTATATTCGGGTCGGCTTATACTCGAGTATATACGGTAAGTTTTAAACATCTTCTTTAACAGGATGCTTGTATTACAGTTTTCTTTTCCTAGCTTTAGGGTCGCTTTCCAGACCATTAATTTAAACATCAATCTTCCCTTATTGTATTTTATGTATGTTATTTATCTATATAAAAAAATTACAATAAAAAGTCCCACATATTTTTGTGTCCTTAGAATGTCATAACAGCGTTCATGTCAAATAGTCCAGCTAAGACAAGCTTTTATATAATTTCAACACATAAAGTATGAAGTCATGAAATAATTCAAACACATATAAAGATGAAGCGATGAAATAATCCCTCTGCAATGTGAAGCGTATTTTGTTGAATATGAGCAGATAATATTGCCCAAAACACTTCAGAATTCATCCTGCTGCTTTTGTCAGCAGTCACATCATCAATAAATACAAGAGAACCAGTTCCATTGGCAGCCATACATGCCCACGCCATGACTCTACCACCACCATGCTTCACTGATTAGTTGGTATTCATTGGATCATGAGCAGTTCCTTTCCTTCTCAATACTCTTCTCTTCTCATCACTCTGGTACAAGTTGATCTTGGTCTCATCTGTCCATAGGATGTTGTTCCAGAACTGTGAAGGCTTTTTTAGATGTTGTTTGGCAAACTCCAATCTGGCCTTCCTGTTTTTGAGGCTCACCAATGGTTTACATCTTGTGGTGAACCCTCTGTATTCACTCTGGTGAAGTCTTCTCTTGATTGTTGACTTTGACACACATACACCTACCTCCTGGAGAGTTTTCTTGATCTGGCCAACTGTTGTGAAGGGTGTTTTCTTCACCAGGGAAAGAATTCTTCGGTCATGCCCCACAGTTGTTTTCCGTGGTCTTCCGGGTCTTTTGGTGTTGCTGAGCTCACCGGTGCGTTCTTTCTTTTTAAGGATGTTTCAAACAGTTGATTTGGCCACACCTAATGTTTTTGCTATCTTTCTGATGGGTTTGCTTTGTTTTTTCAGCCTAATGATGGCTTGCTTCACTGATAGTGACAGCTCTTTGGATCTCATTTTGAGAGTTGACAGCAACAGATTCCAAATGCAAATAGCACACTTGAAATGAACTCTGGACCTTTTATCTGCTCCTTGTAAATGGGATAATGATGGAATAACACACACCTGTCGACGTCCCAATATTTATGGACCTGACTGTACGTACTAGCTAAAAGTGTTAAAAGAGCAGATATAAATTAGGTGAAAGCGTAGTCACCAGTCGCCGGTAATGCTATGGAGGAAGACGACTATAACCGCAATTGCTGTCTCCTCTTCCTGGTATTCCGGCTTGCCGTGACCCGCAAACGTCACTTCCGGTTTGTCGTAGAGATCACGCACCTCATGTGTTTCGTCACTTCTGACTTCAACGAAGGGCATTAATCAGAGAAGCAGCCAAGAGGCCCATGGTAACTCTGGAGGAACTGCAGAGATCCACAGCTCAGGTGGGAGAATCTGTCCACAGGACAACTATTTTTTTTTTAACAGAAGGAATATTTATTGAGATATTCAGTCAGTTAGGTATGTTATACATATCAGGTGTCGCAGGTTACAATGATGGACAGTAAACAATATAACTTCCCAGAAGGGTCATGCGGCAGGACTAAAGAGAAAGAACAAAATACATCCATTAAGCGTATTACCCCACGGTTATATCCCGGAATGACCTGAAAGTATGTTAAAATCCAAGGTTAAACCCGAGGAAACCTTATCTTTTTGATATATTAGATATTGTATAATTGTCAAAGCTAAAGAACACAAATAGTGGAGGCAGTTGATGCAGTTGATGGGGGAGAGGAGGGGAGGAGGGGAGGAACGTTCATGGCACTGTCTGATTTTACTAGACAGGAGAGCTAGGGGGATCCCCCATAGAGGTAGGGATGTGAGTGGTGGGGAAGGATCTTCGCCTAATACTACACCGTGAGACGTCTGGCCTCCACCCATGCCGACCATATTTTATGAAATTTCTTAGGACAGTTACGGCCCATATATGTCTGTTTAAAGAGGGAGGGCAGCGTTCACCAAGTCTCTCCAGGTGGAAGCCCGGGGTTTTTCTGCTGCTTTCCTTTTGAGCAATATTGTTTTCCTAGCATAAAATGCTGTATAGAGGATAAACAATTTTTTATGGGTGGATGTGGGCAAATTGTCCGTGATACCCAGCAATAGAATCAAGGGATCAAGCCCCGACGGACATTCCACTTATCAAAGTCATATCAGCAGCCACAGTCTTCCAGAACTCTTGTACTCGTGGGCAAAGCCACACCATATGTATGTAGTTGCCAATATCTCTATTGCATTTAGGACACTTATCATCAGATGTATGATACATTGATGCCAGCCTTTGGGGTGTGTAGTGCACCCCATGAAGGAATTTTAACTGTACAAATCTGTCCTTTGTGGAGATCATAGGAGGAATAAACTGTTGTAGGCCCTCAGACCAATCCTCCTCAGTCAGTGTCAGAAGGTCATGTTGCCAGGCCGAGAAGGCCTTAGTAGCCCCAGAGCCGCCCGCACAGGTAAGTCTAAGATAGATGGAAGATATTATTCTGTCCATGATGCGGGATGTAAGCAGCCTCTCCACATAGTGGGGTTTGCCCTTAATAGAACCAGGGAACTGTGCCCTTAGGGCATGTCTTAACTGTAGGAACCTAAAATACATCCGGGGGGAAGCCCAAACTTACTCTTCAGCCCTCCAAAAGGGAGCAAACGTCCCTCAGGCATGACATATCTCAGAGTTCTCACTCCGTATCTAGCCCAAACTTGTGGGTCAGGCACCGTCCGTAGATGGGGCAATGACGGATTGCCCCATAAGGGTATGTGGGGAGAGAACGTCTGTGGTTCCTCTATGTGTTTTGAGACTTGTTTCCACACCCGTACCGTAGTTCTCATGGGAGTAGTGGTTTGGGTGGTGGATCTAGGCCCTCTGTAGACTATGTTACTTAGCTCAGAATAGGAACCCAGTATAGCTGCCTCTAGGTTAACTGAAGGGTTGGATTGATCTTGTGTGAACCACCACCGCACTGATACAAGGACTGCAGGAGGACAAGGCCACCTTCAGATAATCCAAGCTGAAGCGTGGACTTAGCTACTCCCGGTACCGACCCCTGCCATATAAATGACGTGACCATTTGCTCTAATTTTGTAAAGAAGATGTTGGGTATGCTAATGGGGGTGTTTCTAAAGATGTATAGAAATTTAGGGTGAAAGGACATTTTGAGTAAATTAACTCGGCCTACAGGGGTGAGTGGTAAAGTCTTCCAGACAGAGCTCCTCTGTATAAGCTTCTGGAGGACCGGGTATACATTGGACTCTAGGTACTTTGACAAGTGTCTATGGATCTGGATACCCAGATATTTGAAACTATCTACCCATTGGAGAGGAGGGGGGGCCCACCTTGGTTTAGGGAGAAGAGGACTGACTTATCCCAGTTAATTCTAATACATGAAAATATGCCAAATTAATCAATCAATTCCAGGCTGCCGACAAAGAGTGGTGGGGATCTTTAAGGTAGAGAAGGGTATCGTCAGCATACATAGACACTTTCTCGACAATGGGGTGCACTGATATGCCAACGATCGTCATTGAGGACTGAAGGAGGATAGCCAGGGGCTCAATGGCAAGTGCAAATAGGGCTGGGGAAAGGGGGCACCCTTGCCTGGTGCCTCGGTGGAGCTGGAGGAGAATTGTACAATCCCGCCAGTATCAAAGGCATGCCATCAACACTCGCATGGAGTACCACGTATCTACCTTCAGGATCCAGATGCAGGTCAAGGAGTATAAATGGGAGGGATTACGGATTAAAATACTAACCCCCCAGCATGAGTTGAGTGAGTGGCATGGTAGTAGTGGCCTACCCAGGGTTTCCTAAGGCTAAGGACCCTGCCTCCCACCAGGTGTGTTTCCTGCAGAATACATATATCAGAGGAATATTGTTTGAGGAATTTAAAAACTAGGGCATGTTTAATTTTGGAGTTCATCCCCCGGACATTCCAGGAGATCATTGTCAGGGGGGCTATAAGGGAGGGCATGGGAATATATTGGAGGACCTGGGTCCTGCATCCGGATCACCAAAGACTGCGCCCGAAGGGGACAGCCACCACCAGCATCCCGCTGGCAACTGTAAATGTACCTGTAGCATCTGTGATACATATACAAACAACATTCCTTCATTACTGAGCATATAACTTAAAAAACTAAAGGCAAAAAAAAAAAGCAGAAAAAAGGTAACAAACAGAGACGCCAACTCCCCCCCCCCCACTCTGTGCATCCATTCCAACTTGAGTGCACCTGGATCCCACCAACAAACAGGGTTAACAACCACATAGGATCGTGAACATGTAACAAGTAGGTGATGAACGCCCGGGCACCAGGTGCATAGGGGTGTAGCAGAGATGCCGCCAGCGGAGCGAGATAAAAAACTCATGAGTCGCCTGGCTGAGCCTGGGGCACAAACTTAAGCTGCTCGTGTAAAATGTCAGATTCTGGAAATAAACAAGCAAACCCCCCCGGGGCTGGTAAGTAGCAATCATGTTCTCTTGGGTTAACAGCATGCCTATGCTGTGTGATCACTAAGTTGGATGTATTGGCGGGGCTGGAGAGACATTATCATGCCCAGGGCAGTGGTATAGAAAGGGGTATAGAACGGAGTGAAGTCACCTCTGGGTCACAGGGAGAAGCGCCAGTCCAGCATCTGTCTGAGCAATGTTCCAGGATAGCAGCTACCTGTATCCAGCATCCCATCCTCTCCCCGGGCATGTTCAAAAGGCCCTGGAGGTAGACATAGACATCCATGAGCCCCGTTGTGCCAGCATCGTTCAAAGTGACAACAAGAAACAAAGAGGTAGGACATGCTGCTCAGTGGAGAGTCGCCCAGCCTCCAGGGGCAAAGAAGAAAAGCAAAGGGTCACAAAACAGGGATTAACTCACGTCACCCGAACCCGATCTATGGTCGTGGGATCTCCGGATCCCCCACGCGGGAGGGCATTAACCCATTGTGCTGCTTCCTCAGGTGTGTTAAAGTGTGTGCCGGGGGTCCCCCATGTTGCGATTTACGAGCTCCCCCTTTGCTTTTCCGAGACAGGACCATCTACACAAGCCTGTGGATGAGGCTAGAGGAGTCTCAGTCAGGTCATTATGAGGCAGTAGGATGTATTCCCCTCCGTTAGTGCAGAGCTCTGCTCCTAGACGTCTGACCCAGGTCGCCATCTTGGACACGCCCCCACAGGACAACTATTAGTTGTGCACTCCACAAATCTGGCCTTTATGGAAGAGTGGCAAAAAGAAAGCCATTGTTGAGGCGGGATTCAAACTGCCGCACGGAGACGCTCACAGCAGGGGTCCGGTTCGTCCCTGTTTACCGTTTCAGGACCGATTTCAGTCTGAATTTGGGCTGAATTCGGACCTGAAATGGACCAGAAGACGCACAGGACTCCTGTGCAATTCACACTGGAGCTGCTCTGGAGATGTGTGGACCGGCTCCATAGAGAGCCGGTCTCAATTGCCTGACATACGAATTGGATGCGGAGAAATCCACATCCAATTTGCAACAGTGTGAACCCAGCCTGAAAGAAAGCCATAAGAAGTCCCATTTGCAGTTTGCGAGAAGCCATGTGGGGGACACAGCAAACATGTGGAAGAAGGTGCTAGATGAGACCAAAATTGAACTTTTTGGCCTAGAAGCAAAACGCTGTGTGTGGAGGAAAACTAACACTGCACATCACCCTGAACACACCATCCCCACCGTGAAACATGGTGGTGGCAGCATCATGTTGTGGGGATGCTTTTCTTCAGCAGGGACAGGAAAGCTGGTCAGAGTTGATGGAAATGTGGATGGAGCCAAATACAGGGCAATCTAAACCTGTTAGAGTCTGCAAAAGACTTGAGACTGAGGCTGAGGTTCACCTTTCAGCAGGACAACGACCCTAAACATTCAGCCAGAGCTACAATGAAATGGTTTAGATCAAAGCATATTCATGTGTTAGAATGGCCCAGTCAAAGTCCAGACCTAAATCCAATTTGGAAATCTGTGGCAAGACTTGTAAATTGCTGTTCACAGACGCTCTCCATCCAATCTGACAGAGTTTCAGCTATGTTGCAAAGAAGAATGGGCAAAAATGTCACTCTCTAGATGTGCAAAGCTGGTAGAGACATCCCCAAAAAAGATTTGCAGCTGTAATTGCAGTGAAAGGTGGTTCTACAAAGTATTGACTCGGGGGGATGAATACAAATGCACGCCACACTTTTAACTTGGGTTGTCCCGATACCAATACTAGTATCGGTATCGGCACCGATACTAAGCATTTGCCCGAGTACTTGTACTCGGACAAATGCACCCGATGCTTCACCCGATACCTGGACAGTCAGCGGTGATCAGTGAGTGGGGGAGTTACAAGCTTCTGCCCCCCCCCCCTCTTTCAGCTGCTTTAGTGAAATTTATACAGCGGTGATCGGTGCTTGTAACTCTCCCACACACGATCACCGCTGACTGTCCCTGCATCCTGCTCCAGTCCCCCTCCATGCCCCCTCCGTTCTGCTGTCCCCCTCCTTTCTTCCTCCATGTCCCCCTCCATGCCTCCTCCGTTCTGCTGTCCCCCTCCTTTCCTCCTCCATGTCTCCCGCCGTTCTGCTGCTGTCCCCCTCTGTTGTGCTGTCCCACTCCATTCTTCCTCCATGTCCCCCGCCGTTCTGCTGCTGTCCCCCTCTGTTGTGCTGTCCCACTCCTTTCTTCCTCCGTGTCCCCCGCCGTTCTGCTGCTGTCCCCCTCCGTTGTGCTGTCCCACTCCTTTCTTCCTCCGTGTCCCCCGCCGTTCTGCTGCTGTCCCCCCCGTTGTGCTGTCCCACTCCTTTCTTCCTCTGTGTCCCCTGCTGTTCTGCTGCTGTCCCCCTCCGTTGTGCTGCTGTCCCACTCCAGTTTTCCTACGTGTCCCCCTCCGTTCTGCTGTCCATCTCCATGTCATTCTCCTTCCTTTTCTGTATGAACAGAGTCAGTGATCACTGACTCTGTCCATTCACATAACTGAAACATTGTAACCTGTGATTACGATGTCTTAGCTTATGAATGGAGAGGAGCCGCTGTCTTCTGTCCATTCATTTTCAGTGCAGCTGAGGCTGCAGGGAAAGGAACTGGTGAATCTCTATCTTCGGTCTCTTTCTCGGTCTCAAGGGGGAGATTTCAGGGGTCTATTAAGACCCCTGATATCTCACAAAGCCCCCCAACAGGGCTGATTAAAAAAAAAAAAAGTATTGCAATAAATAGTAAAAAAAATGATTGTAAAAAATAATCAAAATTAAAATGAAAAACACACAGACACCATCCACCCTCTCCCTCCCTAAAAAAAAAGAAAACAAAGAAAGCATTGTAAAAAAATTGTAAAAAAAACCCCCCAAAAAACACTGTCACGTGACATTAAAAAAAAGTATCGGTATCAGTGAGTACTTGAAAAAAAGTATCGGTACTTGTACTTAAAAAAGTGGTATCGGGACAACCCTACTTTTTACATATTTATTTGAAAAACATTTTGAAAACCATTTATCATTTTTCTCCCACTTCACAATTATGTGCCACTTTGTGTTGGTCTATCACAAAAAATCCCAATAAAACACATTTACATTTTTGATTGTAACATGACAAAATGTGGCAAAATTCAAGGGGTATGAATACTTTCTCAAGGCACTGCATGTCCCAGCAGCTACAAAAAAGATTATGTAGGAAGGTGAGGGTGGAGGAGCTGGGTCAACACAGGCAGAATTAGACATTCCCAGAAGATGAGAGGGCTATAATGTAACAGGAGAGGGGTGGCTGTACTAGGGAATTTACTTTTCCTGGAGTAGTTGAATTTCCTATCAAGTTTAAAGGCACTTTGCATATAAATAACAATTTGTTTTTGAAAGTGAAAAATTCTGCAAGTAATTAAAAATACTTGTTTTTTTTTCTGTGCTTTTACCTGAAATTTTTTATGTTGGTGACAGGGTCTCTTTAGGTAGAGTGGTGGGGCCCATGTGTTGGATTTTGGTCAGTGTTATCCACCATACTATAAAATTCTAACCCATCCATGAACTGTACCAAAGTGAACTTGGAAAGTTACTGGAAAGTTCTTTCTGTTGCTGCAACGAGTCTCTGGTGCCTCAACTCCACCACTGAACTCCGAGCAATCGTGATCGGTTGCTGTTGGAGACAAAAACAGTTAATCGTTCAGCCACTTTTATATACAAAGCTCAAGTTCCCTGCATCGCCAGAGCTCAAAGATAAGGTTCTGTATAGTCTATAAAGGATTACTCTGAGATTATCACCTACTCCTGCACTTCATCCACTTGAAGGGACTGAGATTGTAGCTCCTCCCCAGAGTGTTGGCTTAGCGACAGTGCAACCACCGCAGCGCTCGTAATACACAACAAAGGGAAGAGCGGAGACACCGCGACATGTCCAGCATTATTATACTCGAACCCATGCCCGCAATGTAATAAAACTCTTTGTACTCTCGCGGCTGCCACTCCGAGCCCCCGTGGTGATAAAGTATTAATCTAGGCCGGGAATTAGACTCTCCTGCCAAGAAAAATTCTTTGCAACAAATACACTTCAAAAGCTTCGAGAGATGGAAAAAAAAACAAGAATATCTTTATTTAGCGGGGGGAAAGGTGTTATTGACTGGTTAGAAGGTTTGATGTTATCGTCTTGGGCTGCTATCGGGCCGGGCTGCAGACAGAATATCATGCAGAGTTCTCTGTTATAATGAAAAAAAAATATTTTTTTTGTAAAATTAGCTTTAATATGCCTCCATACTGATGAATTGACGAGATCATAAAAGGCAACTCTGACCAAATTACTTAAAGTGACACTAAACCATATCCTTATCCTCCAAAAATAACCCATACACATGTACTACTTAACCACTTACAGACCGGATGACTTGCCTGACCAGGCCATTTTTTGTGATACGGCACTGCGTCGCTTTAACTGACAATTGCACGGTTGTGCGACGCTGTACCCAAACAAAATTGACGTCCTTTTTTTCCCCACAAATAGAGCTTTCTTTTGGTGGTAATTGATCACCTCTGCGGTTTTTATTTTTTGTGCTATAAACAAAAAAAGACCGCCAATTTTGTAAAAAAAAACTATTTTTTACTTTTTGTTGTAATAAATATCCCCAAAAATGTTTTTAAAAATCTAATTTCTTTATCAGTTTTGGCCAATATATATTCTTCTTCATATTTTTGTTAAAAAAAAATTGCAATAAGCGATTGGTTTGCGCAAACGTTATAGCATCTACAAACTATGGGATAGATATCTGAATTTTTTTTTTTTTTTACTAGTAATGGCAGTGATCAGCAGTTTTTGGCGGTACTGCGATATTGCGGTGGACAGATCAGACACTTTTGGCACATTGTTGGGACCACTGACATTTATACAGTGATCTGTGCTATAAAAATGCACGGATTACTGTATAAATGTCACTGGCAGGGAAGGGGTTAACACTAGGAGGCGATCAAGGGGTTAAATGCGTTCCCTGTTTGTGTTTCTAACTGTGGGGGATGGGACTGACTAGAGGAGGAGACATATCATTGTTCCTAGCTAGTAGGAACAGACAATCTTTCTCTTCTCCCCTTACAGAACAGGGATGTGTGTGAGTTTACACTCACACACATCCCTGTTCTGGCTCTCGTGCCTGCATACGCGCGAGGCTGGGGGTCATTGCGACCAAAGGCCACGCGCATCGGCTCCCCCACTGTGCAGCGGGCGCCCGCTATAGGCATTTAAGGGGCTGACGTACAGCTACGGTGGTTCGTGGGATCGTGCCAACCTGCAGCAGTATAATGACGGCGGCCAAATTTCCCCTACCAGCACAATTACCCCCCCCTCAAAAAATATCCCCTCCTAGCACAATTTCCCTCCGCCCTCTACCATATCACCTCTTCTAGCACAAACCTCCCAAATCCCCCCTCCTAGCACAAATCCTCTTCCCCCATCGCCACTCCCAACACAAATCCCCTTAAATCACCACTCTTAGCACACACACCCCAAATTTCCCCTCCTAGAACAATGCTTACCCCCTGCCACCCCCCATATACCCCCTTCCAACACAAACTCTCTCCTACCAATCATCTTGCAGCATCCCGCCCCCACCTCACATGATACCACAATGCTCAGGACAGCCACCCCTCCTGCCCACCCCTTGTCCTGGCCCTGATCCCATGCATGCACAAAGTTTTGGGACTTCAGTGCACGTGATTTGCCATCACGTGCACTGCTTTTGGCACACTACAAATCGCATTGTCCATCTCGGGAGCAAGCTAGAGAGGGTGTTTATGTTCCTACATACAGCAAGGCCATGGAGAACAAACGTACGCACCCTCTAAAAGGGAGTGAGATCACAGCAGCAAAAAAAAAAAAAATTCTGAAAACTGGAGGAGATTGAGAGTAAATAAAAGGACTTGTCTTAACTAACCCAGGAGCCTGCATTCACTATATCTTGTCTCACACAGAACACAGAACGTGCAAAGGCACAAGACTGGGACTAGTTGGAAGCACTGGGGGCCAGCTGGATCGATCCCACCGCAGTGCTGGGGAGGCACCTTTTGACAGGTAAGTCTGTCATAATAAAAGGAATAGAAAAAAGAGGGCGCACCAGCCTTGTTATCCTAGTAGATTTAATTAAAGAAACAGATAAAAAGCTACTCACAGACGTGAAGAAAAAACGCTTTGAAAAAGCCTCCAAATGGTGGCAATTGGTCTAGGTGCGACAGTCTCCCGATAATAGAGGAGAGGACTTCAGGACCACTGCTGGCTGACACGTTTTGAAGGGATACCTTCTTCCTCAGAGCGAGGTATCCCTTCGAAATGCGTCAGCCAGCAGTGGTCCTGATGTCCTCTCCTCTATCATCTGGAGACTGTCGCACCTAGACCAATTGCCACCATTTAGAGCCTTTTTCAAAGCTGTTTTTCTTCACATGTTTGAGTATTTTTTTTATCTGTTTCTATAATTAAATCTACTAAGGATAATGCACAAGGCTGGTGCGCCCTCTTTTTTCTATTCCTTTTCTTGACTGCTAGGATACCCAAATCCTGGAGGGCAGCAAGGCCTGAGAAATTATCCTTTTGAACACTTAATCACCCAGACATCACACTTGTGTGTAAGAGTAATTGTTTGTTTGCTGCTATCAAATCTGTCATAATGTACTAATATGCTGTGCATACTAGCACATTAGGGCATAACCCACCTGCGGGGCGCTAATACAAAAAATTATATAGCGGAGTTTGCTTTAAAGCTTGTAGGAGGAGTTTTCATTCTACTCTGACTGTCCTATGAGGCTGCAGGACCCCTGACCCTCTGTCTGGACTGTGCTGATTGGCCCTGTGTCGATCACATGCACCCTCCCAAGAAAAAAAAAAGAACCTCTCTAGTAATACACACCAAACTGAGCATGTGCAGAGTGACTCCAAAGGCTTTGTGTCATCAGGAGATGGATTGAGGACAGTAAAAGGGGGGGGGATCAGAGAAGACAGGATTAAAGAGTGTTTTTACACAATGCAGAGGATTAACCCCTTAGGTTCCACAGTGAGTATAACAAGCATGCTTTACTGCATTTACAGACTGATTTTACTGTTGTTAGCTAAGTAACACTTTTACATAGTTACATAGTTACATGGTTAGTCAGGTTGAAAAAAGACACAAGTCCATCTAGTTCAACCAAAAAAAAAAAATATATCATACAATCCCATATACCCAATTCTACACCCACAGTTGATCCAGAGGAAGGCGAAAAAAAAATAGAAAAGCAGGATCCAATTTGCTACAGCAGGGGAAAAAATTCCTTCCTGATCCCAGAGAGGCAATCGGATTTTCCCTGGATTAACTTTACCTATAAATGTTAGTACTCAGTTATATTATGTACATTTAGGAAAGAATCCAGGCCTTTCTTAAAGCAATCTACTGAGATGGCCAGAACCACCTCTGGAGGGAGTCTATTCCACATTTTCATAGCTCTTACTGTGAAGAAACCTTTCCATATTTGGAGATGAAATCTTTTTTCCTCTAGACGTAAAGAGTGCCCCCTTGTCCTCAGGGCCGCTGATAGGCCAGTGCAACTGGCCCTGTTGTACTGGGCCCGCCAACCTGAACAGATAACTTATTAATGTTAAAAAAAAAAAAATAATCCCCCAGCCATGACCGATCACAGTCCGTCCGACTAACAACCCCCCCCCCCCTTTACGTTTTACGTTTTTTTTTTCTCCCCTGATAGCTATCTGCAGACTTCAGTGTTGTAGGTTGACGGCAGGAGAGGGGACTATTTCATCTATTTCGGGCGCGGAAGAATGCCTCTTTCGCGCCGCTCCTCATACTGGCTCAAGTCCCAGCCAGCGCGTCCTCTATAGTGCCTTCCCTGGTGCCGCGGAGTGATTCCTCTCCCTCCACGTGAGAGAAGAAGCAGCGAGGCGAGCGGCGGCAGCAGAAGAAAAAAAAGAAGCAGCTGGCATCTCATCTGACTGGTATAGTTTGTGGACACTCCAGTCCATTCAGCAGCAGGATCAGGAAGGAAGTGACTCCTGGGGCCCGGCTAACAGTTACACAGGTGTGTGCTTGCTTGGGGGGGGGGATTCAAGATCTACTACTACTGCAGCAGCATCTATACATTATGGCATTGGCGGCATGGGTGGCACTGTCTGCAGGTAGCACATGCGTTATGGGCCATAACGCATGTGCCATAGCTCCCAACTGTCCCTGATTTCGAGGGCCTGTCCCTGATTTGGAGCAATGTACCTCTTTACTCCTCATTTGTCCCTCATTTTGGTCTGATCCATATAATTGTATATAAAATGCACTTTTTATCTTTAAAAAAGTGTTTCCCAGTGCTAAACCTTTCATCCAATTTCTAAACTGCTGCATTTGTACATTTTAAAAGCCAATATAAAGGAATAGTAGTGGTAAAAAAAAGTCCCCGTTGTTTTTATTTAACCTTTTTTTTTGGTAATTCTTCTTTAAGGGGGTGTCGCAGGGGGCGTGTCCTAAGCCTACATACATTTGTTAGTAGGTGTCCCTCATTCCCATCTCAAAATGTTGGGAGGTATGCATGTGCTGCCTGCAGAGACAGTGCCACCCATGCCGCCAATGCCGTAATGTGCTGCAGACAGTGCCACCCATGATGCTAATGCCATAACGCATGTGCTGCCTGCAGAGACAGTGCCACCCATGCTGCCAATGGCATTATGCATTATTATGGGTGGTTCCAGCACTGAACTTTAAGAAAAAGAAAATGGGAAAACAAGTGCCTTGCAAGTAACAATGCCCAACATCCCCTAAAGCCTTGCCAGCACGGACACTACCCGTAGCGATAAACGGAATGGAACAACCTCTGTGGGTAGTGTGATCCTGGGCCTCAGGACGATTCTAACCACTTCAAGTCAAGGATGTTTTAAAAAACGGCCTAAGGTCGTGAAATGGTTAAACTACAGAACTGTTACAGAAAATTCTAAGCCAGCTTCATAAACTGCAATTTCTTTTAAAGCTAAACATCGAACGTCAGCCTTTTATAAGGAGTCCCCATGACCCGTGAATATGGTAGGCCAGAAGCCTTTACAAAATGGAGGCGCTTTCCTGCCTTAGTCTCCTCCACGTAGAGAAGGGTTCAGGTCTTCAAGCACCCGCCAGCCGGGCCTCTCTCACGCGGCGTGTCATTGTCTTGTAGATATGGCGGGGATAAGAATGCAGAAGAGCTGCAGGAAATTTACAGGTGATAGAGTTCAGCAGCTCTGTCAACAGCCAGGAAATGAAAGCGCGGGGGGAGAAGAAATGAAGATTTATGAAAAAGCTGAGAGTGTATTATGTGTGTGCTATTGATTTAAGACGATTGTGGTGCCAGAGTCCAAATAGCTTTCACTTGTTTGGGCCCATCCCTGACAAAAGCACTTTTTCATCTGTTGACAAGGCCTCGTCGCCATGGCAACAGAGAGCTGGTGATAAAGGCCTAGATATGTTTCGATAAAGCAGGTATAATAGAAGCCTTTTAGCAAAGTTCACGGATCTTTTTTTTTTTTTTTTTCTGTTCTCATTTCCTCTTGTCTCACAATAAGACGTGTTTTATTTTTTTTTATTTTAGTTTAGACGTCCGTGCAATTTATGTAGAAAGCAGACTTCATTGTTTAACCCAAATTGTGCAAAACGGCCAATTTCTCCTAAAAATAAACAGTCATTTCAGTCACAAATGATATTTCAGGAGAGTTAAAGGTTTTGTTATATATTGTTATATCTGTCATGGACACGGGTGGTGGATTTATTGTTTTTGGCTCAGGCTTTTACAGTGGTTTTAAACCTCTGAAATGCAAAATGAGCAAAGCAAATCCCTCTATAGTGTGTATTTGCCTTAATCCAAAGCACCTAGGTGGTTCTTCTCTGATCTCCTCCCTCTGCTATCTGCATTCATCACTTCTGACAACCTAAAACTCAGACTTTCTCAAGGAACTTTTGCAATATTAACTTGCACACGATACTCCTGTCTGAGCATCTACTTTTTCAGACGTTTTTATTTTTTTTAATGTATATTTGCGCATTTTTGCGCATGTGCGTTCACCTGTTCCCGGATTGTCAATGGACAAATCTGTGTGCATTTGCGCGCATGAGGCGTAAATTACTGACCAAAAATGCAGATTTTTCTCTTTTTCTTTTTTTTTTTACTGAAGAATAACATGGCGCTTGTTTACAAGCCTGTGTGTATAGGCACATTACAATTAATGGGCTGTATTTTAGCTCAGTAAAAAAATAAGCTGTACTTTATTTATACTTTAAGCTGTATTTTCAAGCTGCAGTGTGCAAGAGGCCTTACATTGGTGGCCAGTGGAAAGAAACATCCTCTAAGGGCTAGTTCACACCAAATGTGTTCCAGTGCTTTTTTTCTGCATCCAAAATGCAGAGAAAGTAGGTTACATGGTTTTCTATGGTATAGTAGTTCACACCAGTGCTGCAGTTCCAGTGCTTTCCAGTTCCAGAAATAAAAGTAGAACATGCTGCATTTTTCCTGCACAGACCTGTACCGGAACGCAGTAAAATGCATTAAAACCTAAATGCATCAAAAATGCACGGGACCCCACTACAGTGAAAAAACAGGAAAAAAGAAAAAAAGTATCTGGAATGTATGCAGAAAAGTATCAAAAACACATCAAAAATACACTGGAAAGCATCAAAAACATGCATGCAGAAACTCATCTGGAATGGATCTGGAGGACGTTTTTGTGGCGTGAACTAGCCCTTAGGTCCGGTTCAACCTGCTGCGACTTCAAAGCCAACATCCCAACACAACTTCGGCACGACTTGTATACAACTTCTTTAATAGAAGTCAATGCAAGTTGTGCTGAAGTCAGACCAAAAGTAGCGCAGGAATCTGAGTCGGAGCGACTCAAGTTCCATTGCACTTAATGGGCCGTGACTTGTCATGCAACACGTGTTCCCAAATGTTCCACCAGTGATAACTGGGCCTTACAGTGGTGGCCAGAATGCTACTCTCATTGATGTCCTGCAGGTATCTCTGCCAAGTTAACCCCAGAACTATCAAAGCACCTTGAGGTGAGAGGTCAATAAGCCACAGCTCAAGGAACCCCTAGCAACCTATGGAGGAGCCCTAGGGTTCCATGGAACCTTGCCTGAGAATGGCTGGTCCAACTCTACTCCAAGCAACCACCTATGGGTGTGTGCGCTAAAGTAAAGTGTGGCATGCGCACTTTTTTAAAGCGCACTGCGCTGTGGCCATTAAAACCTAGTGAAAGGTTACATTGTGACATTTCAATAAAGTTCTTTTTAATAAAAATAAAGGAGCATCGGCACTGTTGTCATCCTAACACACATGTAAATGTGAAAGAGCACTAATACAGAAGAGATATTAAAGTATTATTACCTGCCTGCTCGCACTGTACAGCTTTGGCAATTGCTGGGATAAATGAACTCCTATGCATGTGCAGAAGTGTCATCATCTCGGCCCGGCCAACTAAAACGGCAGAAGCTCGGAACCCGGTTTAGGTGATGCTTAAACTCAGGCTCAGCCTACAGTTAAGGGTAAATGTTTAGAAAAAGGTTAAGTAACTTAAACCATGCGTAACTTAATGAGTGTGAAAAATGCTCATCCAAATATGCCATAATAATTACTAATATTGCCTATGGTCTCCCAACAGCTGATCTTTGCTTCTTCATGTCAGAGCTGCCTCCTTGATGACTGGTGATCTGGTAACTGTTGGGGTAATAAGGGGTAACAAGAAACAGCTGGAGAGGTGGTAGAAGCACAGATCTGCTGAATGAATAAAGCAGAAGCATGGAGATCCTTGCACTGCAGGGCCCCAGATCAGTGGTGTATTTAGGTTTTGTGCTGCCCTAGGCCTGACTAAGCACGCGCACCCCCCTAATTTAACTATGACCCACCCCTTCCTGTCAAGGCCACACCCCTTCCTTTTTAAGATCCGCCCTGTCATCTTCATGGGAGGACAGAGGGACGCCACGGGAAGAGGACAGAGGGACGCCGCGGGAGGAGGACAGTGAGCGATACAGCATCTTTTCATTGGGGGTAAGGGGATATGTGCTGGGTGCTTTGGGAGGCTCTTGCACTGAAGTCGTGTCCCTCCTCTGTGGCTCCTCCTCCTCCTGGCTGTGTACTGAGTGTGTGTGGCTGACTGTGGGGAGAGAGGTGTCGGCTGCTATGGAAAGCCCATCGCCGCTTGTGGGACTCCGGGCGGCAGATGTCCTGGGTGCCCACGCTGGCGCATCCCTGTCTGGCCAGTTACCGAAACTCAGTGCCGTAACTTGTTGTGGGCTCTGGGACAGTGGCGTCACTAGGGTTGGCCTAGAGGATATCAGGTTAGGTACTTCCTAATGGCTCAGTTCCTGGGAACAGTAATGTATAATGGCCAACAGGCGGGTGCGGGTACAGCATGGCTCTCTGGTGGTGCGGGTACAGCGTGGCTCTCTGGTGGTGCGGGTACAGCATGGCTCTCTGGTGGTGCGGGTATAGCGTGGTTCTGGTGTTGCGGGAACAACGTCTCTCTGGTGGTGCGGGAACAGCGTGGTTCTCTCTCTGGTGGTGCATGGCTCCCTCTCTGGTGGTGCGGGTACAGCGTGGCTCTGGTGGTGTGGGTACAGCGTGGCTCTGGTGGTGCGGGTACAGCGTGGCTCTGGTGGTGTGGGTACAGCGTGGCTCTGGTGGTGCGGGTACAGCGTGGCTCTGGTGGTGTGGGTACAGCGTGGCTCTGGTGGTGCGGGTACAGCGTGGCTCTGGTGGTGCGGATACAGCGTGGCTTTCTGGTGGTGCGGGTACAGTGTGGCTTTCTGGTGGTGCGGGTACAGTGTGGCTTTCTGGTGGTGCGGGTACAGTGTGGCTCTGGTGGTGCGGGTACAGCGTGGCTCTGGTGGTGCGGGTACAGTGTGGCTCTGGTGGTGCGGGTACAGCGTGGCTCTGGTGGTGCGGGTACAGCGTGGCTCTGGTGGTGCAGGTACAGCGTGGCTCTGGTGGTGCGGGTACAGCGTGGCTCTGGTGGTGCGGGTACAGCGTGGCTCTGGTGGTGCGGATACAGCGTGGCTTTCTGGTGGTGCGGGTACAGTGTGGCTTTGGTGGTGCGGATACAGCGTGGCTTTCTGGTGGTGCGGGTACAGCGTGGCTCTGGTGGTGCGGATACAGCGTGGCTTTCTGGTGGTGCGGGTACAGCGTGGCTCTGGTGGTGCGGGTACAGCATGGCTTTCTGGTGGTGCGGGTACAGCGTGGCTCCCTATCTGGCTTCCCCCAGCACAGTACTCTCTTTTTCTCCTCCTGTAACCCCCCCAAGCAGAGTGCATGCATGCTGGGGGCTGTAGCATGATGTCTGTGGACACACAGGGGCCGCCATTCTTCGGGGATTACTCTTCCCATGATGCCCCCCAGAGTCTTCTGATTGGCCCTCTGCTGTGGCCAATTATGGGGTGAGAAACAGCGGTCAGGAAGCTGGGCAGCGGCGCAGGGAAACCAATTAGAGCCGCTCTCTCTCTCTTCTCCGTTCAGCTGACAGAAAGGGGAGGGGGGGCGAGCGGGGGAGATACACAGACAGCCCGCATCTCTCCTCTCCCTGTCACAGCTGCTCCATTTACCAGAGAACTCCCCCGCTCGCCCCCCCTCCCCTTTCTGTCAGCTGAACGGAGAAGAGAGAAGAAAGAGAGAGAGCGGCTCTAATTGATTTTGCCGTGCCGCCGCCCAGCTTCCTCCCTGCTGTTTCCCTCCCCATGATTGGCCACATCAGAGAGAGAGAATCACAGCTTTACAGGGGCGGCTTGACAGCTCCTGATTTAACTGCTTCCTGGCCCCATCTGCATCCGCGAGGCCACTGCATTCCCAAGCTGTACTCTCTTGATGTGCCCTGCTGTGCGGGAGGAGTCCGGGTGCCGTTTTTGTGGGGGGGGGCGGCTTTTTGCCGCCCCCCACAAAGTGCCGCCCTAGGCCTGGGCCTTTTTGGCCTAGGCCAAAACACAGCACTGCCCCAGATACAGCTTCCTCTCAAGGAAGAAGCAATACATTAGTGATATCACCAAATCTCACCCCAAATCTGGTGAGTCTAGCAGTCAAAGTCAACATCAGAGGTGCCTTAATCGCATTCTGCAGACATACAGCTATAAGGCTTGAGGCACAGGAGTACCTTGGCACATAAAGTGCATAGCTATTTTTCAGGAGAACTTCAAAGCAAAAGGTAGATTTTTCATGGTATTGCTCAAGCACAATTAACATTTCTAGATGTTCCCTATGTAACCTGGACTGTAGCTGATAACTGCTGTGGAACATCTTCCTTTGTTGCTACTGTATTATCCTTTTACAGTGTGGACAGGATTAAAATTAATATTAAGTTTTTTTTCCCCCCTGCAAGGTAAAGTTGTAATGTGCTAGTATGCATCGCATACTAGCACATTATGTGAATCTTACCTTAAATCAGAGCTGTTCCAGCGCCATGATGTCAGCACTGCAGCTGGTTTCATCTTCACCCATCTTGCTTCCAAGTTCGTGTGCTCCAGCTCTGTGACTGGCGGATGACGTCACTCCCATGCATGCATGCGGGAGCCGCGGTTCACAGCACAAGGCTCGGTAGGAACGGCACGGGAGTGCATGCACCAGTAATGTCACTGGCTGCATGTAATGTAAATATCTTCTAAACAGTGCATGTTTAGGAGATATTTACACTTTCTATAGGTAAGCCTTATTATAGGCTTACCTATAGGTAAATGTCTGCAGAGGACGTTTACTTTCACTTTAATTATTACAGAAGTGTAGCAGCCATCTTTAAGAAGACCACTTTGCATTGCTCTCCTATGCAGTATCTCCAGTATAGGAAGCAGCCATCTTGGCTGGGTCTGAATGATGGTGATTGGCTGATGCAATAGAGCAAAAAGAAGGGTGACGGCTGCAGAGAAGAAAGGAGAGGGGACAGTCTTAAAGTTGGAGAGATGTGAAAAAAGACAGAGCTGCTGACTGAACGAAAGCCTGCCATAGCTGACCACTAACCAGAAGGACCTGGGAGAAGCAAAGGGACTGCTCATTACTTAAGACCTTGGTGGCGAAGACTGGGAACCTTCTCCCTGGGTTGGTGTATGATCAGTCTGTACTAGACAACACTCCCACCACTTGTAAGGAAGAAAAAGAGGGACTCTCTCAGCAGGATTGAAAAAGAGAGATCACAGCAACTTCTATCCTTGTCTAACTTAAACTTGGGTTTTACTGAATCAAATCATGGGTCTGGAGACCTAGCAAAGGGTGTCCTGGGTCTGGTAAGAGGCTAAGATCATACAAGACAATCTGTTGTCTGCCGGGAAGTTTCTTTAAGGGCCCCAAATTTGCCAGCCAACTTTTTTTTCAGGCCAGGCTATGCCAGGTATGTCAATAGGTGCTGGGTTAGTGAGGTGTGTCATCTTCAGGGGTTAGATGCAATCCCCCTGTCAGAACACAAAGTCACAGCAGGGGAGATCTAACATTGCTTCGGTTAAACGAAAAAAAACCTAGCCTAAGGGTGGCATTCTGACTACCACTGTAAGGGTTGCATTATTCCCGCTGACCACCATTGTAAGTGCCATTTTTTCCTTGACCTCTGATGCATTGGTTTTAGTAATGCTGCGTAAACACGGGCGAACTTTCCGGCCGGACTGATCCGACGGACCGAATCCGGCGGACAATCCGACCGTGTGTGGGCTGCATTTCCGACGGACCATTTCGGTCGGAAATCCGACGGACTTTAGATTTGAAACTTGCTTCAAATCTTTACGTCGTAACTCCGCCGGACTCAGTTCCTGACGGAAAGCCCGTTCACCTGTATGCTGGTCCGACGGACCAGATATGACGCAAGGGCAGGGTACTGCATCTCGCGCTCGCTGCGATAGGAAAAACAAATTTTCCTATTGCGGCGAGCGCGGGGCATACCAGGCCCTTAGGTCTGGTATGGATTTTAAGGGGAACCCCCTACGCCGAAAAAACGGTGTGGGGTCCCCCCAAAATCCATACCAGACCCCGATCCAAGCACGCAGCCCGGCCGGTCAGGAAAGGGGGTGGGGACAAGCGAGCGTCCCCCCCCGCCTCCTGAACCGTACCAGGCTGCATGCCCTCAACCTGGGGGGTGCTTTGGGGGAGGGGGCGCCCTATGGCCCCCGCCACCCCAAAGCACCTTGTCCCCATGTTGATGAGGACAAGGGCCTCTTCCCAACAACCCTGGCCGTTGGTTGTCGGGGTCTGTGGTCGGGGGGGGCTTATCAGAATCCGGGAGCCCCCTTTAATAAGGGGGCCCCCAGATCTGGGACCCCCACCCTTTGTGAATGAGTATGGGGTACATCGTACCCCTACCCAATCACCTAGGCAAAAAGTGTCAATAAAAAAACACACTACACAAATTTTTAAATTAATTTATTAGACAGCTACGGGGTCTTCTTCCGACTTCGGGGGTCTTCTTCTGACTTCGGGGGTCTTCTTCCGACTTCGGGGGTCCCTCTGGCCTCTTCTCCCGGCATCCGGTTGGTTCTTCTCCGCTCTCTCCGGCCTCTTCTCCCGGTGTTCGACCTCTTCTCCCGATACCCAGTTCTTCTGCCGGCTCCTCTGCTATCTTCTGCCTCTCTTTTGCTAGTGGTGGTCCGGACTTCTGCGTCCCGTTCTTCCCTCTTCTCTTCTTCCGATGTTGACACGATGCTCTCTCCGGCTGTAATGCTGTCTGGGCGCTCCGCTATGACATATATAGGCGGTGACCCCGCCCCCTTATGCCGTCACAGTCCCTGGACATGCTGGGACTGTGACAGCATAAGTGGGCGGGGTCAACATCACCCGAGATTGACTACCTTTTCTAGTCCCGTCATACCCGAGTCACGTTCAAAATGAACAGACTTGCCCATGTGTGGGCAAGTCCGTTCATTCGGAAAGTCCACCGTAACTCCGTCGGAAGTCCGTCGGAAGACCGGCGGACCTAGTCTGCCGGAAAGTCCGGTCGTGTGTAGGCAAGTCTGTCTGTTCAGAAAGTCCGTCGGAAGTCCGCCGGAGGTCCGTCGGACCTAGTTTCCCAGAAAGTCCGGTCGTGTGTATGCTGCATAAGGGTTCTCGGAGACCTGAAAAACATTTTAGTGGGGTAAAGATTTGAGAAAGGCCACCTGATACAATAAAAGATTTTGCGTTCAGGCCCACAAAAAAAGAAAAAAATACAATATCCTCAGGAAAGCTAAATATATTGCAGGAATTTTAGCAACTTTTTGCTGGCTATTGGAGTTTTTATTACAGTTCCAGCATCTCTTAAAATGTGAAGAACCTTTAAAGATATCTCATCAAAGTACACCTTTCAAACTCAGCTTCCTAAAGTATGAATACCGAGTTTAACTAAAGGAAATCTGATTTAAAACAACCCTCTACAACCCTGGGACCTTCAAAAAAGTCTCACAGTCTGTACATTAGTCCTTTCAAAGAGGAGGTGAGCCAATTAGAGGTGGAGCATTCTGGGAAAATCTGACTACCAACTTTACTTGCTTGGTGTGGTGCAAAGAAAGGAAATAGGAAATCATGAAAATTTAATGTGCTATTGTGTTACTTTTCACTGACACATCATTAGCATTTTTCACAGCGAACTTACAAATAGGTCATACATTTTCCCACTCTCGTTTGGTTGTATTATGAGTACATTTTCACAGGTGAAGCCTGAAAATGTATAGGATTTTTAGAATGTATATGGAGCAGGTGAGATCACGCTGGATTTTATTCTGGAAAGTCTGTATAAATTAATCTTGGCATACTACAGATGGCACCCCTACAGGGGCAAAGACAGCTGCATGACCTCCTTCAAATCTTATCTGCAGGTGACCGATAAACAGATGTTTTCGACTTTTTTGAATATTATTATTTTTGTGCAACCAACAGAATTTTGAGAACTACAGCGGGACATTTTTGAAACTCATACAGGCGGAATAACAGACATTCAATGCAGTTGAGAATACATCATTCTGATAGTTTCCTATCTGGAATATTCTATGAAGCAATTGCGCAATTGTGCGTTATAATATGTAGCGTTACCCCCGTAGGAGCCACTAAGGAGATGCTAGGGTCCATTTCCCAGTAGTTTCCTTGCAGACAAACACACAATTCCAATCACTCTTTAAACTCATTAACCAGTCTAGGGGTATTCTTTTAAGATGCTATAATGAGAACTTGGAGGGGTAGTGGGAAATGGTAGGATATTCCAGTAATCCTTAGTAACAATTTGAGGATAATGAAATTTCTCTTGTAGAACTGTGAGCCAAGTCCTTGCACAAATAAATTATGGACTGAGTTTTGTAGTAGCAACTTGAGGAGAATATTTCTTCTCTTGGACATCCAAGTAAAGTCCTTTCACTAAGAATTAAATAGACTGGGCTCTTCAGGGCACAGGACACAATGTCCATAAAACCCACTGACTTTATCATAAGAGGGATGGCAACAGCACACAGTCTCAAGGATCTCTCTCAACCAGTCTGTACTCACTAATGTCCTTGGACAATTAGTTGCCACCTTCCAATATCCTCCAGGGACTTTTAGACGTAGAGTGACATCACTGCTCTCCAAATATAAGTTCTTTGGTATAGGAGTGACATAACCACTCTCCAAATATGTTCTATTGCATAGGAATAACATCACTTCCTTCCAAATATAGGTTCTATTTTATAAGAATGACATCACCACCCTCTAAGTGGAAGTTCTATATTACAGGAGTTGTTATAGGAGTCTCCAGATGTAAGCTTTATATTATAGGGGTAACATCACCACTTTCAAAATATACTTACTATGATGCAGAAAATACATCACCGCCTTCCAAATACAAAATCTATTTTTTTAAGATTGACATCACTGTTCTCCAAATATAAGTTCTTCTATATAGCAGTGACATCACCGTCTTTCAAATATAAGTTCTGTTTTCTAGGAGTGACATCACCGCTCTTCAATTATAAGCTCTATGTTACAGGAGTGACATCACCACTCTCCAAATATAACTTCTGTTGTATAGGAGTGACATACCGTATATACTTGAGTATAAGTCGACCCGAATATAAGAAGAGGCACCTAATTTTACCACAAAAAAACTGGGAAAACGTATTGACTCGAGTATAAGCCTAGGGTGAGAAATGCGCAGCTACTGTAAGTGGAAAAGAGGGTCAACAATGCCCATTTGCAGCCTCACTGTGCCCATTTGCATGCCTGACTGTGCCTATTTGCAGCCATAGGTCCCCCGGACTTCATACTCTATAGTGAAGGGTTCCTAGATGCCCCCTAGCTGCAGCCAAAATTTGGGGTCCCTGGACCCAAAGGGTCCTGAAATGACATTGCTGCAGATGGACACAGTTGACCGACTTTGGGGCCCCGTATCTCGGGGCCACTTGGTACTAGGAACCCCAAATTTGGTGTGCAAACCCAGTGGAAATAGCACTACAACATATCCAAAGCTGTGGTTCCGAGAACTAAGTGACCCCGAGATACGGGGCCCCAAAATCGGTTCGAAAAATGTCAAGCACTTTTCTGCAGAAGAGAATGACATTTTCTGAACCGAATTTGGGGCCCCGTATCTCGGGGCCACTTGATGCTAGGAACCCCAGCTTTGCATATGTGGGTTCCTAGCACCAAGTGGCCCCGAGATACTGGGCCCCAAAATCGGTTCGGAAAATTTCATTTTCTGCTGCAGGAAAGTGCTGGACTCGAGTATAAGCCGAGGGGGGCACTTTCAGCACAAAAAAAAGTGCTGAAAAACTTGGCTTATACTCGAGTATATATGGTAACTGCCTTCCAAATATGAGTTCTATTTTATAGAATTGACATCACTGCCCTCTAAGTAGAAGTTCTATGTTACAGGAGTTGTTACAGGAGTTACATCACCGCTCTCCAAACATAAGCTTTTATATTGTAGGAGTCACATCACCACCCTCTAAGTAGGAGTTTGTTGTTATAGGAGTGACATCACCGCTCTCCAAACATAAACTTTATATTGTAGGAGTGACATCATCACCCTCTAAGTAGATGTTCGTTGTTACAGGAGTGACATCACAGCTCTCCAAATCACTAAGTTCATTTTTTTTAGCATTGACAATGTTGCTCTCCAAATGTAAGTTCTATTTTATAGGAGTGACATCACTGCCCTCCAAACATAAGTTCTATGTTATTAGAGTGACATCATCGCTCTCCAATATTTTGCTTTCCAAATCTTAGTTCTTCGGAGGGCCATCCTTTAAATCTAAGTTCTATTTTTCAGGAAAAGAAACAAATCCTCTTCTAATGGTTAACATTGTATCTCCCATTGTATAGTTTAATATATAGACTATAAGTTCAGGCACATCCCCTGCCTCCTTATTTTACTGCGCCTATTTATAACCTCAGCCGTCTGGACGTATTTGTCACCGGCTTGTGAACACGACCTTGTTTTTTTTGAGCTGTCACTTTGTGTCCTGCCCTCCTTCGGAGACACTTGGAATCCTCTTCCTTCCTCGCTACCCTCTACATCTATTACACAGAATTTTAAAAGCCTCCTTCCTTTCTAATGCACATTCTTGTTTTCTCCATTAAAAAAAAAAACACATGTAAAGATGGAGAACAATCCTTTGTCTAGGCTAAACCAGCAATCCGCCTTCGAAAAACTGCCCCGTAAAACTGCGTACGCACCCTGCAAAGCTTCAACCCTAATTATCTGTTCATATAAAGACAGCGTTCTGCATTGTTCTACCTGTCTGATCCTCTCCTATGAATGATTCTTTTTTTTTTTTTTTCATTTTACATCTCCGTTTTTTTTTTTCAACCAGGCAAAGCGTTAATTTCTGTTCGATTTTGCTTTTTTTTTTTTTTTTTTTTTTTTTTTCACCTTCTCCTTCCCCCCTCGTCTCCCTCCTTCTCTTTTTCATTTACTGTCATTTTTCTTCCTATCCGCTGAGCCCCTGACGCTCCTCTAATTGACAGACGGTTTTTAAAAGCACATTGGAAGGCGTCTGTCTTTTTAAATAGACTTCAGCCTCATCAGAGGATGTAGAGTAACATTCCATTAAAGAGAATCCCTAACACATAGAAAGCCCCATTAGAACCTGCCTGCTGCATTTCACCGGCTCCTTGCCTGTGCAGTTTTATTTATTTTTTTTTTTTTCATCCTATTTTTTTGTAGGGGAGATAAAAACGCCCAGATAGATAATGCGGTCAGTCGTGAAACTGTAATGGGCTTGTCAATGCAATCTGTTTAAGGTTACAAGTCGTGCTCTGAGAATCTGGAATGTAATATGTATAGATTGGTGAGAAATATGTCATATGGAGATTTAAAAAATTGTATTTTCCTGTGTAATGCCTCAGGGCCTATTCATACTATCATGTGGTGGTAACGATGGTGCTACACTATATTGTCAATAGTAATGGTACACCTGTCTTTACATGAACTTTAATAGCATCCCAGTCTTAGTCCGTAGGGTTCAATATTGAGTTGGCCCTCCCTTTGCAGCTATAACAGCTTCAACTCTTCTGGGAAGGCCGTCCACAAGGTTTAGGAGTGTGTCTATGGGAATGTCTGACCATTCTTCCAGAAGCGCATTTGTGAGGTCAGGCACTGATGTTGGACAAGAAGGCCTGGCGTGCAGTCTCTGCTTTAATTCATCCCAAAGGTACTTCCAAAGACAATCAAACCTCAGCGCTCACTCGGACAATCTAAGGTATTTCTAGCAGTGCAGCTCTCCTTGAGCGGGGAAACTCCAAATTCACTACAAAGAAAAAGAGGATGGTACAAACGCCTAGTGAAATACCTTTAACACCAAAAGCTCTGAGGAAGGGAGCATGTCTCCCGAAATGCATCACATTTTCCAACTGCATTGATTGTCAGCCCTGATATTGGAGTTGTGCACGATTTGCGTATTTACCTATCATGTTTGTGAGTATGTCTTTGGCCTCTTTTAATAAACTTTGTTGGTGTTGAAGGTAATGCACTAGGCATTTGCGTCCTCCTCTTTTTCTTTGTCATCCCAAAGGTGTTCTATTGGGTTGAGGTCAGGACTCAGTGCAGGGCAGTCAAGTTCCTCTACTAGCACATTCTGAAATACTTACCTTAAAATGAAGCCCTCCAGCAGCACGCTGTCAAAGCTGACAGGGCTTTCATCTTCAGCCAGTCTTCCTTCCAGGTTTGTGTCCTCCAGCTGTCTGATTGGCTGTGCCGCAATGATGTCACTCCTGCGCATGCACGTGGGAGTCATTGACTGCGGCACGGAGCATCACTGGCTGCATGCAGTGTGAATGTCTCCTAAACGGTGCAAATTTAGGAGATATTCACTGTACCTACAGGTAAGCCATATTATAAGGCTTACCTGTATGTACATGTAGCGGGTGCCCCCCATCTCCAGCGACCATGCCAAGCTGACCGAGACTCTCATCTCCCATGGCCATGCCAAGCTGACCGAAGCTCTCTGAAGGGAGAGCGTGCCTGTCAGCTCCTGCAGCGGATTCCCACCCTCCTTCTCCTCTTCACTGACTGATTAGTAATGCGAGCATTGCTCACACACACACAGGCATCCGTTCGTCTGCTCCCTCCTCTGCATCCTCATTGGCAGGGGGATGGAGCCAATCATTAACAAGCAGGACTGCAGCAAGGAATTGTGGGACAAGTAGTCCCTTGTACAAATGGCCCCATAGCAGTCCATAGGGGATAGGACTACACACCCCCAGCATGCTCTGGGGGAAAAAGAACTCAGACACCCTGTTGTTTGCCTGAGGGGAGTCAGTCACCATGAGGCAGGAGAAGAGACTGGACCCAGGGGAGAGGTGTTGCCCCCCGTATCAGTTCACCGCTTTTTTTCAGCCATCCACGGCTGGTCAGGGACATCCAGCTTGAGAGGGGATCCTGGGTGCATATCCAGGCGCACCTGCACCGATGACATGAAGCGTTCCAGTGTGAGGTGACCAGTCCGGTTACCAGAAGAGCATGCCTTTTCCAGGACATTTGTTTGGGCCTTGACCGCAGGATTGGTGAGAGGGCACTTGCCCATTTGCAGGAAATAAGGACACTGCACACAGAAAGAGGTACTTCACTTTGATAACACTTACCACAACCTGGGTCTCACTGAAGCCCTGTTAAGCAGTCACAGTGCCTGCTTTGCTATCTGGATACTGTCAGCATACCAAACTTACACTTTGTCAAGCAGGAGTTCTAAGTGCACCAACTAAAGTGGCTAGCCGAAGATCCAAGGCCTCATTCTTCTTCCAAGGGACTGAAGTTACTGGTGCCATACGGGCACGCACACACATACTCAGGGCTCTGTATATGTAGTGTATCTGCAGGGTAGTCTGACTTGGGAGTTGACCACTGAATTGGGTACAGTGTTTGTAGTTTGGGCCTGTGGTGTCAGGGGACAGAAGAGAGAGGTTTGACATAACAGAAGGTCATTCTTCTGCTCTCCTTCTGCCTGGACTCATAGAACCAATTTGAGTAGAGGTAACCAATCCGGTATAAGTTGTCATATTGTGATTTATTGCTATTAGAGTGTTCGTATCTGCTCTTGGGGTTATTCACAGTTGTGGAATCCCCTGAAAGCAGCCTGATATAATATATTGAGATATATTGCTCTTAATCTCAGTTATTGCTCTTCAGTTAATTCATTTAAAAATATACTGTCTGTTACTTTTCCCACATGTAGCATGACCCCCTTGGGGACTGCTTGGATTTACCTGCTCCGCCATGACCTTGTGAACATTCCAACCCACCTGACACTCTGGGTTCAGACATCTTTGCACCACCTTAAAATAATAAGTCAACAACTCTAGAATATTGTTACACAGAGGAGGCAATAGATCTACTGAGCTTTGGGTAACAGTCCTAACTCAGCAGAGGAATTCCTCTACAATAACACAAGTCAAGATAATTTGGAGAAACAGTATATTATATACACATATGTGCAGTAGAATAATACTTGAACCTGACTTGAAAGGATAAGCAAAGGTTAAGTATTTATACTGGCAAACTTCTAAAGGGGGAACCCAGGCCAGCTTATTTAACCTTTAATCCTATTGAGAGATCAAGCTTAATAGAAATGGTATGAGGGCCCTTTAAGCAGTAATGACAGCAATGTCCCCATTGCAGGCCTGATGGCCTTCACCGGCAGTCGAAGCTCATTAACTATATCCAATAAGGTGTAATAGGATTTCTTAAAATGGATGAAGTTAAAGATGTCTATGTACAGTGTTCAAAGATAGGTGCAGTAAAGTATTCCCAAGGTAAGGCTGTCTGTACACAGTGTCCCAATGAAGCAGTAAGGAAAGGTTTGCAAACATGGGCAATTGCCCTCTCACCAACGACCAGCCATGCCTTCTGGACGGCAGCTCCCGTAGCGACGCTCTTGTGGCTGATCTGCCGTGACAATCTCCCAGTGTGAACCTCGAAGCACGGTTTGACGGAAGACCAAGGTGGTGCTGGATGGATGTCTGATGAACAGCAAGCAGTGCTAGGCCCTTCTCATCTGGGTTGGAATGTTGTACCCCATGTGGTAGGCTGCGACCTCGCTCTCCATGAACGGAGAGGTCCGTCACGCATCAGGCCCAGGAGGAAGAGAGCGTGGGGGGGGGCCTCTGGCTTCTTTTATAGCTCCTCCCTGATGGTAGCAAAGATCCCTGGGATATGTAGTCCAGGTGTATAGTCATGCAGAGCAATTGCTATTCTGAGGAATTACTAACCCGACAATCCCTTTAGTTTGGCTCACAAATATGATGTCAGTTAGTAACGCTGGGCACTAGAGAGGCAAAGCGGTATATAGAAATACTAGAGGATCACTGTACTTTGCAATTGTAGTCCACATTACTACACACAGAAACCCGAGGGACTAAGACTGTTCTTGGGGTTGAGAGGCAGAGTACAGAACCAAACATACTCAAGCGTCTCCTTCGGAGGTAGCGCTACATACAAGTAAAAAAAGAGGGGTTTACTTCCACTTTAAGACAGTAAGTATTTAGGACTACAAAACACCTCCTACTTTACTATTCTATTGACATGAGGGAGGTGTCCTTTATTCCACCTAGACCACTGGGAACAATGCTGACTGACAAGTGCAGTAAAAGGCTGAAAGTACTGAAATCTATCAACTCACAAGATTTCTAAAAGGATTTTGCTGTGCACTTATCAAACAGTTACTGTAGAAAAATGTAAAATAATGCATTTGGGTGGCAAAAATATGAATGCAATCTATACACTGGGGGGAGAACCTCTGGGGGAGTCTAGGATGGAAAAGGACCTGGGGTCCTAGTAGATGATAAGCTCAGCATGGCATGCAATGCCAAGCTGCTGCTAAGAAAGCAAACAGAATATTGGCATGCATTAAAAAGGGGATTCATTCCAGAGATAAAACGATAATTCTCCCACTCTACAAGACTCTGGTCCGGCCGCACCTGGAGTATGCTGTCCAGTTCTGGGCACCAGTCCTCAGGAAGGATATACTGGAAATGGAGCGAGTACAAAGAAGGGCAACAAAGCTAATAAAGGATTTGGAGGATATTAGTTATGAGGAAAGGTTACGAGCACTGAACTTATTCTCTCTGGAGAAGAGACGCTTGAGAGGGGATATGATTTCAATATACAAATACCATACTGGTGACCCCACAATAGGGATAAAACTTTTTCGCAGAAGGAAGTTTAACAAGACTCGTGGGCACTCATTAAAATTAGAAGAAAAGAGGTTTAATCTTAAACTACGTAGAGGGTTCTTTACTGTAAGAGCGGCAAGGATATGGAATTCCCTTCCACAGGCGGTGGTCTCAGCGGGGGGCATCAATAGTTTAAGAAACTGTTAGATAAGCACCTGAACGACCACAACATACAGGGATATACAATGTAATACTGACATATAATCACACACATAGGTTGGACTTGATGGACTTGTGTCTTTTTTCAACCTCACCTACTATGTAACTATGTAACAAAATAGTTTACATACCCTTTAAAGAAGAATTACAGTAAGCGCTTTTTGAATGTGAACTGAGTGTACAGTATGACCCTACAATGGTTTAAAATTATATTTCTTCAAATAAAGCACCATGGAATCCCCAATGAATGGGGAAGAAAGGGGATTTACCCGCTTGTCAACCAGCAGCCGCAGTTATACTGTGGCAGGTTGGCTCGCAATCCCGATACGGCGGTCTCTCTAAAGGCTGTCTGCCAGCCACCCACAATCGCTCCACAGAGAGCCAGAACGGGGATCTGCCAATGTAAACAAAGAGATCCCCATTGTCTCAGGGGATTAGAGAGAGAGATTGTCTGTTCCTAGTGATCAGGAACAGCGATCTCTCTCTACTCCCATTCAGTCCCCTCCCCCACAGTTAGAAACACCTCCCTGGGGAACACTTAACCCCTTGATCGCCCCCTAGTGTTAACCCCTTCCCTGCCAGTGTCATTTATACAGTAATCAGTAGCTATTTTTAGCTCTGATCACTGTAATAATGTCACCGGTCCCAAAAAAGTGTAATGTCGCAGTCCCGCTAAAAATCGCAGATCGCCGCCAGTGCTAGTAAAAAAAAAATTATAATAAGAATTACATAAATATATTCCCTATTTGTAGAAGCTATAAATTTTGCTCAACCCAATCAATATACAATTATTGCGATTTTTTTTTTTTTTTACCAAAAATATGTAGAAGAATACATACTGGCCTAAACTGGTGAAGACATTTTTTGGGGGATATTTATTATAGCAAAAAGTAAAAAATTTTGTTTTTTTTTGTTTATAGAGCAAAAAATAAAAACCACAGAGGTGATCAAATACCACCAAAAGAAATCTCTATTTGTGGGGAAAAAAAGGACCTTGATTAGCTTGGGTACCATGTTGCACGACCGCGCAAATGTCAGTTAAAGCGACGCAATGCCGTATCTCAAAAAAATGGCCTGGTCATTAAGGGGGTAAATCCTTCCGGGGCTGGTTAAGTGACTTTGAAGGTGGCATGGTTGTTGGTGCCAGACGAGCTGGTCTGAGCATTTCAAAAACTGCTGATCTACTGGGATTTTCACGCACAACCATCTCTAGGGTTCAATAGGTAATCCCTGCGCTTGGTGAAAAAAAATTAGTGAAGAAAATCAACAAAAAGTTATGACAGCTGCACTCAAAAATATTGCACATACCGATATCAACAGAATAATAGAGAAAATGTGCTGTACACAAATATATGTTAAAGTGGTGTTCCGGCCGAAATGATATTTTTTAAATAAAAATACCCCTATAATACACAAGCTTAATGTATTCTAGTAAAGTTAGTCTGTATACTAAGGTCTGTTTTGTTAGTTTATAGCAGTAGTTTGTTATTTTATAAACTTACAGCAGGCCGTGGCCATCTTAAGTGTGGGCATCTGAAGCCAGACTGTATTTCTTCCTGGATCTCATCCTTGCAGATCTCGGACATGCTCAGTGCAGCACAAGCAGTGTAATAGGTTTCAGGTCAGGTTTCCATAGCAACGGCAGTGTCAGAGGAAGTTGCCGCCCCTTCCCAGAAGGCATTGCAAACAGGAAATGATGCGATGGGCCGCGGCCAGGGAGGAGGAAGTGAAAAATGAATACAGCAGATATACAGTAGGTGCTGAGAATTTTTTTTTTTAAATATCCAATTCGTTTACAGTGCACAGTTTAGTAAGGGATGTTGAAGAGTTGTAAAAGTGGGTGGAACTCCACTTTAAATATATTCTTTAGTGCATGTCTTAATTATTAAAGTGCAAATGTGCATGAAAACACGATTAAACACATATAATTCATATAATCATCATCTGTAGTAGTCCATGCTAGCTGACAAGCAATAAAGTGCAAAGTCTTGTAAACAAAATATAGTATAATATGGAATAGTCCCAGAAACCAATTAATTGAAGAAAGTGAAGTGGTTTTCCACAGGTGCACTCCAAATAAAACTGTGCTGTGAATGGTCACCACAAATGTGCTCCACTCCAAGGCAAATAAGTTAGCCTCTTACCAGAAAATCTGACCCTTACAGGTCTAGAACCGCCTTGGTAAGTAAGCCTCCCAGAGGCAAGGAATGACACTTAGCAGGCAGACCTGTGCTCTATTCAAATGCTTGGGTGCCCTTTCCCCATCTCCTCAAACCAACATCATGTAGCCAATTACCAACTCCGTAAGAGGAACATACTGTACACAGAAACATGGAAGGAATACTTCATTGTGCAACATGCATAGAATTGATGGTTTGCTTAAAATGACATATACTTAGAAGGGAAGTAAAAGACAGGCATTCAAAACAACTGACAGTGTCTGGCGCCCACCGCGGGCATGCTGACTTCACCACTACTTCCTCCGCCCGACGTATGTTTCGTCGTAAGAGACAGCGTCACTGGGGCAACAGTCAGAGGTCAGAGGAGAATGGGCAGACTGGTTCAAGATGATAGAAAGGCAACAGTAAGTTAAATAACCACTCGTTACAACCAAAGTATGCAGAATACCATCTCATAACGCACAACACATCAAACCTTGAAGCAAATGGGCTACAGCAGCAGAAGTCCACATGGGGTGCCACACCAGTCAGCTAAGAACAGGAAACTGAGACTACAATTCACACAGGATCACCACATTTGGACACTAGAAGATTGGAAAAACGTTGCCTGGTCTGATTTCTGCTGCGACATTCAGATGGTCGGGTCAGAATTTGGCGTAAACAACATGAAAGCATGGATCCATCCTGCCTTGTATCAACGGTTCAGGCTGGTGGTGGGGGTGTAATGGTGTGGGGGATATTTTCTTGGCACACTGTGGGCCCCTTAGTACCAATTGAGCATCGTTTACATACCACAGCCTACCTGAGTATTGTTGCTGGCCATGTGCATCCCTTTATGACTACAATGTACTCATCTTCTGATGGCTCCTTCCAGCAGGATAATGCACCATGTCACAAAGGTCAAATCATTTCACCACTGGTTTCTTGAACATGACAATGAGGTCACTGTACTCCAATGGCCTCCACAGTCACCAGATCTCATGCAAAAGAGCACCATTGGGATGTGGTGGAACGGGAGATTCTCATCGTTGATGTGCAGCTGACAAATCTACAGCGACTGTGTGATGTTGTCATGTCATTATGGACCAAAATATCTCAGGAATGTTTCCAACACCTTGTTAAATCTATGCCATGACGGATTAAGGCAGTTCTGAAGGCAAAAGTTGGTCCAACCCGGTACTAGCAAGGTGTACCTAATAAAGTGGCCGGTGAGTGTATATTGTGCAGGAGTGATGCATTCTGGTAGTACTGCAGTGCCTTTTTGGTTTCACTGCTTGTGCAATAATGTAAATAATGTAAATTTGTGATGAATTTGTAATTGTCAGTTGGTTCCACAGTCTAATGCAATTCTTAGATTTGAAAAATTTGGTGCCGAGGCCTATTCGAAAATAATGAAAAATTCAGACTATTATCATTATATACAAATGACTACTCTCCCGAAATAAAGAAATGTAAATCAAATATATCCAATCTTCCGAAATAACAATATTAAAGAACTTCCGAAAATAAGAATCCATTAAAAAAAAAAAAAATTTACTAAACAAATTCCGAAAACGAATTCTAGCTTAAAGGGGTTGTAAAGGTAAAAATTTTTTCACCTTAATGCATTCTATGCATTAAGGTGAAAAAACTTCTGACAATACCGCCGCCCCCAGCCCCCCCGTTTTACTTACCTGACGCCTCGAAAGTCAGCTTCTCGTTCCCGACATCTATTCCTCCGCTCACCCTGGCCGCTGATTGGCTACAGTGGATGGATTGGAAGCAGCGCAGCCATTGGCTCGCGCTGCTGTCAATCACATCCAATGACGCAGCGCGCTGGGGGGCGGGGCCGAGTGATACAGTGAGCGGCTATAGCCACCGGCTGTATCACGGGAGCGCGCCCGCAAGCACTAACCACCATGCGAGGGAGCTCGCATTAAGGTGGTAAATGCTTGCGGGGAGGAGCTGAAACAGCCGCCGAGGGACCCCAGAAGAGCAGGTTCGGGGCCACTCTGTGCAGAACGAGCTGCACAGTGAAGGTAAGTATAACATGTTTGTTATTTTTAAAAAAAAAAAAATTTTACCTTTACAACCCCTTTAATGAATGTCACAAAACAAAATGGTTAACATAATGAATGAATCCAAAATTAAACAAAACACATTTTTTTGGTGTGCACATATTTAGTCAATATTCTACTATGTTATTTTCTATAAATATTAGTAGCCACCCATATTTTTGTGCATGTAGAAGCATATTCATCCCTTTTTTGATGTAGAGCCAAGACTTGACAAGAATCAGTTCCTGTGGAAGATTAAAGTGATTGTAAAAGTTTTTTTTTTTTATTTTTTAATAACAAACATGTCATACTTACCTCCCCTGTGCAGTTGGTTTTGCACAGAGCGCCCCTGATACTCCTTTTCTGGAACCGGTTTTCTGAACCGGAACGGATAGTCAGACAAGCCAAAACGTCAGGGAGCCAGAGATGAGCACAGTAGAACAGCAAGCAGGATCTGGAGCCAGAAGGAATGTCAGCCAAGCAAGTCTTTAACAGGAACACAGGAGAGCGTCTCTAGAGATGTGACCAAGGCGAAGGCAGAGCTCTTCTGGGCTGGACGGCTTAAGTAGGCAGGACTGACAAGCAGGATATCATCAACAGGTGAGTCACTGTGGAGAGAAAGGAGCTGGCAATTAGCCGACAGCTGAGCGGCCAGTTTAGAGAAGGAAGGGCTGAGCCTAGCCCTGACAATACCCCCTCCTCAATGACCCCTCCCCCTCAGAGGACCACCAGGCTTGAGGGGAAAACATCTATGGAAATCACGGAGGAGGACAGGGGCATGTACATCCGAGGGTGAGACCTAAGAGCGTTCTTCCGGACCGTACCCTTTCCAAAGCACCAGGTACTGTATGCGCCCACGGAACCTACGGGAGTCAACAATGGACTGTACTTCATAGTCCTCATGGTTCTCAACCTGTATAGGGTGAGGATGAGGCATCGAGGTGGTAAAGTGGTTGCAGACCAAAGGTTTTAATAAGGAGACATGAAATACATTTGAGATACGCATATTAGAAGGAAGGTCTAATGCATAAGCCACTGGGTTAATCCTGCGAAGAATACGGAAAGGCCCAATAAACTGAGGTGCGAACTTCAGAGAGGGAACGCGAAGTCGGAGGTTGCGAGATGACAGCCAGACCCTGTCCCCAACCTGGTAGGAAGGCGCAGGCAGGCGTCTGCGGTCAGCATGGAGTCTGTACCTATCATTAGCATGTCGCAAAGCCTCCTGGACTTGTGTCCAAGTGGAACGAAGACCACGGAGATGCTCCTCTAATGCAGGAATACTCCACGGAACAAATGAGTCAGGCAACATGGAAGGTTGGAAACCATAGTTTGCCATAAATGGGGACAATCGGGAAACAGAATTCAAGACACTATTGTGAGCAAACTCTGCCCACTGTAAGAGGTATGACCTGTTGTTATGATGGTCAGAAATATAGCAATGTAGGAATTGCTTCAAGGACTGATTGGCTCGTTCTGCAGCCCCATTAGACTGCGGGTGATACGCAGAGGAGAAAGCAAGCTGAATTCCCAACTGTGCACAAAAGGTTCGCCAGAACCGGGACACAGACTGTCTACCCCTGTCCGAGACAATCACCATGGGTAGCCCATGTAAAGATCTCCCAAGCAAAAATGGAAGCCAGTTCCTTAGAAGCGGGCAACTTCTTAAGTGGAATACAATGAGACATTTTCGAGAACCGGTCAACCACCATAAGGATAACTGTGTTGCCCTGGGAGTTGGGTAACTCCACAATTAAATCCATAGACAGGTGGGTCCAGGGTCTCTCTCCATTGAGTATGGGTTGTAGGAGGCCCACTGGAGGGTGTCATGGAGTCTTACTTTGAGCACACACAGAACAGACAGCTACCAAGGCAGTTACTAGACTAGGCCACCAGAATTGTTGAGAAATGGCCCAAAAGAGTTGATTCTTCCCAAGGTGGCCAGCAGCCTAGAGATAATGGTAAGTCTGGAGCACGGCAGTACGTAGCCTCTCTAGGACAAAGCAGCAGTCACAAGGTTTCTCAGGAGGTGCATGAACCTGAGCAGCAAGAATTTTGTCAAACAAAGGAGAAGTGAGACTGGTGCGAACCGACTTCATCTTGGAAGTGGAGGAAAGTTGTTGTGACAAAGCGTCAGCCCTTACATTCTTAGTACCGGGTAAGAATGAGACAATGTAATTGAAACTAGACAAGAAAAGAGCCCATCGCGCCCTTCTGGGAGAGAGGCGTTTAGCCTCAGACAAGAATATGAGATTCTTATGGTCAGTAAGAATGAGAACAGTGGTACCTTCGAGGAGATGTCTCCATTCTTTCAGGGCTAAAATGATCGTTAACAGCTCTCTGTCACCAATCTCGTAATTGCACTCTGCAGGTGACAATTTCGTGGAAAAGTAGCCATACAGATGCATAGCGCTCTCAGAGTTAGGACGTTGAGATAGGAGGGCGCTAACTCCAGTCTCAGAAGCATCAACCTCAATGATAAAAGGTAACATAGGATCAGAATGTGCCAACACAGGAGCAGAAACAAAGGCAGCCTTTAGACTCTCAAAGGCCTTAATGGACTCCGGAGACCAACACTGTGGGTTACCGTCCTTTCTGGTCATATCAGTCAGGGGGCTTGACCAGAGACGAGAAGTTACAAATAAACTTCCGATAATAGTTGGCAAAGCCAAGAAAATGCTGCAGAGGACGTAAACCCACGGTTTGGGGCCACTGTAGGACTGCTGAAAGTTTCTCTGGGTCCATCGAAAAACCAGCAGTGGAAATGACATGACAACCCAGGAATTTAACCTGTTTACGATGGAATTCGCACTTCTCTCATTTACAATAGAGATTGTTCTCTCTTAGTTTCTGAAGCACATGACAGACATCTGTGTGGTGGCTCTCCAGGGACTTGGAAAATATGAGGATTTTGTCAAGATAAACCACCACACATAACTGCAACAAATCTCGGAGGACATCGTTGATAAATTCCTAGAAAACTGCCAGGGCGTTACAAAGGCCAAAAGGCATTACGAGGTACTCATAATGGCCTGTTCTGGTATTAAACGCAGTTTTCCACTCGTCGCCATCCTTAATCCTCACGAGATTGTATGCCCCTCTCAAATCAAGCTTCGTGAAAACCGTTGCTCCCCTGAGGCAGTCAAATAACTCCGTAATCAATGGAATCGGATAGGCATTCTTAATCGTGAAGTGATTGAGACCCCTATAATCAATACAAGGTCTCAGTTCACCACGCTTCTTCTTTACAAAGAAGAAACCAGCACCAGCAGGAGATGAGGATTTGCGGATGAAACCTCGAGAAAGTGCCTCGGCAACATACTCCTCCATGGCCTTATCCTCCAAGACCGACAAAGGGTAAACCCAACCACGAGGGGGCATGGAACCAGGTTGAAGGTCAATTGCGCAATCATAGGACCGGTGTGGAGGCAAACTACCGGCTTGACCTTTTTCAAAGACATCGTTAAAATGGCGGTACTCCTCTGGCAGGGAGTTGAGAGAAGTGCACAGGACCTTGGCTACCTTCTTGAAGCATGTCTTACTGCATTGTGGTGACCAGGAGAGATCCCCAGCACGGAGCCAATCGAAAGAGGGGTTGTGCCTCTGTAACCAAGGATAACCAATAACCAGTGGAAGCTTAGGTGAGGAAATAACTTGGAATTGGATCATCTCATGGTTAAGAGCCCCTACGGCCATGGACAACGGAACAGTCTCATGAGTCACATGGGCAGGCTGTAGAGGTCTCCTGTCAAGAGCCTCAATGGCAAGTGGAATGTCACGCAGCTGCAGCGGAATCGAGTGCTTTGATACAAAGGCAGCATCAATGAACAGGCCTGCAGCCCCAGAGTCGATTAGAGCCTGTATCTCGATGGACGACTCAGCCCAAGAAAGGGTAACCGAAACCAGAGGCTTATCCTTCTGGATAACTGGGGACGAAACAACGCCACCTAAGGTCTGTTCCCTGGACGGGTGGGACAAGACTTCAAACAGTGACCTGCCTGGCCACAATAAAGGCACAATCTCTCCCTTCTCCTAAGGGTTCTCTCATCCACAGAGAGATGCGTGAAGCCCAAGTGCATGGGTTCATCTTCACTGACCGACTCAGTACCAGGAGGCATTGAAAGTGAGGGAGGCAAGGGTGGGACTGCAAAGCTCAGAGACAAATATACAGGAGGCTTCCACAAGCGATCCTTAACCCCCCTGATGGTATTCCCGAGTGTGGCTCGGGGTGGATTTTCAGCACCAAAAGCGGTAACCCCGAGCCACACTCTGGATTGCATCGCAGGATCCAGGTACAGCTTACTTATCTTGTCCCTAGGATCCTGTGATGTCTGCCAGCACTGTGTGCGAGCCGTCCTCCGCTCGATCTATCATGGAGCCGAGCTCTGTTCCTTGCGAGCGTTGCGACGCACGGGGACGGAGAACGGCGCCAAATTCAAAAAGTAAAACACACAATACATATACAGTACACTGTAATCTGTAAGATTACAGATTACTGTATCAATTTATTTCACATCCCTTTTGTCCCTAGTGGTTTGTCCAGTGCCCTGCATGCACTTTTATATTATAAATACTGTTCTTTTTGCCTGGAAACTGGAGATTGTCCATAGCAACCAAAACCGTCCCTTTACATCAAAAGTGTTTTTAGACCAGCTAGAAAACAGCGATAATAAATTAGAATCGCTTGCAGAATTGAGCGATAGTGATTTGTGGGGAAATCCATCATCAAACACTGAAAGTAATGACAGCGACAATTCTGCAACTGAGCAAATTTCAGTGTTTTTGATTTGATTACATTATTGAATCATTTTTATTATTATTATATTATTATTTGTTATAATTATTTATAGTTATTTATTATATTATAATTTATGATTTCATTTTTCAAACTTTATCATACCCGGGATGTCTACTAGACTCTTGTTTGGACAGATTTAAATGAGTTATTTCTATGAATTACAGGCCTACAATATAAAAAGCCAAATTTCCATGCAAAATAATTGTACCGCTTTCAGCATCAAAAATCTGAAATAATCATACCACCAGGGAGGTTAAATAGAGTCTTTCTCTGTGTCTGGAGTCAATGAGGATGGCAAACATGATCAACTTCTCCAGCTCAGTGGGTATATCTCGGGCTGCTATCTCATCCTTGATGGTATCCGAGAGACCATGAGAAAAAGCAGCCACGAGGGCCTCATTGTTCCAAGCAACCTCTGCTGCCAGAGTACAGAATTCAAAGGCGTAATCAGCAACAGTTCTCGTACTCTATTTGATGGACATGAGGCACTTGGCAGTAGAAGAGGAGCATGCGGGAACGTCAAATACCCTTTTAAAGGAAGCCACAAACTCAGGGTAACTCAAGACAAAAGGTTTTTGCGTCTCTCCTAGAGGGTTTGCCCAGGCCAAGGCTTCCTCAGAAAGCAAAGATATCACAAAACCTACTTTGCGTCTGTCCGTGAGAAACGGCTGGGGCAGCATCTCAAAGTATATCTCAACCTGGTTGAGAAACCCTCTGCATTGGACTGGATCGCCCCCAAATCGCTGGGGAAGCGGAGCGGAACCAGACATACCTCTTACAGAGGTAATACTCGAGGCGGGTGCCTGCACAGAGACTGGAGCAGCAGCAGGGACGGCCTGCAACACAGGTTGTACCGGAGCAGCCACAGTGGGAGATTCCAGGTGAGCCGTGCGACTCAGGAGTGTTTGTCACTCCATGGCAAACTGATCCATGCGGTGATCCTGCTCATCCAATCTGGAAAAAATATTACCAACAGGTGGATTGACTGCATATTCTAAATTCATGGCCTTCGCCTACTGTCAGAAACCATAAATCAGACTGAGACAGAAGTACAGTTAAATCTCACTAGTTTAATAATAATAATAAAAAGGTAAACAGAGTAAACGTAGTCAAAACATAGCTAGAGTTCAGGAACCGGTACGGATAGTCAGACAAACCAAAACATCAGGGAGCCAGAGATGAGCGTAGTAGAACAGCAAGCAGGATCTGGAGCCAGAAGGAATGTCAGCCAAGCATGTCTTTAACAGGAGCACAGGAGAGCGTCTCTAGAGATGTGACCAAGGTGAAAGCAGAGATCATCTGGGATGGACGGCTTAAGTAGGCAGGACTGACGAGCAGGATATCATCAACAGGTGAGTCACTGTGAAGAGATAGGAGTTCGCAATTAGCCGACAGCTGAGTGGCCAGCTCAGAGAAGGAAGGGCTGAGCCCAGCCCTGACATACATTTACAAAATTTGTGAACACAATCCAAAAGAAAGACTGCTCATCGCTATGCCCCTAAATCTCCCAAACTTTATGAACAAGCAGAGAGGACACTCCACTCTCAAAACTTTGCGTCAGTGGGATCATGGAGTAGAGTGTCTTCTCTGCTTGTTTGGAACGATAACGTTTCAAAGAGTTGCAGACATAGCCGTGTGCAATCTTTCTTTTGAATTGTATACATGCTTGCAGGTATAAATGGAGCGTGGGGATGGGTTTTCGGAGCTTGGGAGAGTTTTTCGTCTTTTTTCAACAAAGTTTGTAAAGGCTGTATACTTGCTGTTTTCTGCTATAGAAGAAAAATGATTAAAAGTGTTAAGTGTTAATTGATTTTGTTTAGCAATTTCAGTCTTATTTTAAAGCAATCTCTTTTTTTTTTAATTAGACCAGGGGTTCTTTTTTAACTCAGCAGCATACATTTTTCATGAGCGCCATGGCCCTCGCCGTTTGATCTCCGAGCCAAAGATCACCGGGACAAGAGAGGTTAATTGCTTTTATTTGCAATTTTTTTATTGCCTCTCTGGCAAAATCACAACACTACCGTATGGGGCTGTGTGCAGTCGTCGCTTTGAAGTTTCTTCTGAAGCCCCCCTTCCCCAGGGCCAATGCCTGCTGACAGATTCACATCTGAACCCGCCCTACTACTGAACTTGAAAGACGTGAGGGAAACAAAACTGAGAAGGAAGAAAAAATAAAAGTAACAAAAATAGCTAAAGCCAGACGTGACAAATAATGCAATAGAAATATGTGTTAACAACTCGAAACCCGCTTACTAAGTCTCTGCAAGGCTTTTCTCTATTTCATTCTATCTTCAGGGGTTGTTGAGTAGCACTGAGACAGAAGAAAAATGCATAGCGGTTTTAGAAATGCCATTTGAGAAAGCAGAATAAGGCAGTTCTGTAGACGGCTTTTAATGGGAAAAGAATGAAAGTTAAAATAATTCTCTATATTAAATGACTTAACTTATCCAATTTCCTCTTTAACCTCTTGAAAATTAATAAAAAAAATATATCTGTAGCCAAAACATTTTTTTGTCCAAAGATGCCCCCTGTGCTCCTTCACCCAGAGTGGGGGCACTCTAATACATGAGATATGTTACTGGCCAGATAACTAGGTGAAAACAGTGGGGACAAGCATAAAACAAGAAAACTGATGCAGCCACCACATCTAATGATTGGTAAGCTGCAATATATAATTTTTGGGGGGGATTAGGGGTTTAATACCGCTTTAATAAACAGCTTGTTCCCAGCAGTTTATTTGTGTCTCCAGTCTTACCACCCAAAAAAAAGACACAAGGAGGTAAAAAGGAGATCTGGATGTGCTATGACTTTTCTTGGGGTTGAAGTTGTCTCCAGCATCAACAAACAAGCTACAAGTCGTTTATATCTGTCTCTTGTAAGATTAAGGCTTTGCCATAGTGAAGCATGACCTTTGATTGGTTAGAAAGACTGGGATAATGCTCAAACAAAAATGATAGTTCACATCACATCAACATGAACAGGCAACTGAAAATGCCGGGCCACTCTTGCCCAGCTCCTCTGGTTCACTTGGCTCAATTAGGCTTTAGTCACAGTGCACTGCTGCATGGCCCAATCCTGGCCTCTGAATAGTGGTGCTTCTGACACCCCGAAAGGAGCCCACCTGACTCCTGGAATGAGACCTCCTGTCTCCTGGTTGGGGCACCTATGACCCCTGGTTGGGACCTTCTGTCAGGTGAAGGAAAGAGGTGGAAGGCGCGTGATCTGACGCTTTGATCAAATTGATACAGTTTACTTATATACAGAAACAAATACATGCATATAAAAAGTAGCTATGTATTCATAAAAACAGGGTTACAAAATATACACATTAAAATTTTAGAAATTGGACATGCCCATGCAAGGGCAAGTGCTAAAAGGTGGCTGGCGTGTTTCGAGGGGTTCGCGTCAGCCACCTTTTAGCACTTGCCCTTGCATGGGCATGTCCAATTTCTAAAATTTTATTGTGTATATTTTGTAACCCTGTTTTTATGAATATGTAGCTACTTTTTATATGCATTTATTTGTTTCTGTATATAAATAAACTGTATCAATTTGATCAAAGCATCAGATCACGCGCCTTCCACCTCTTTCTCTTCGGACCACCCCTGGTCAGCTTGATCATCTTTTAATTCCCTCCCTTTGAAAGTACTACCACTCTATACTAGCAACGCCTTCACAAGCGCAGGAGAAATTCTTTCTTTGTTTATATTTTCGTGGGACCTTCTGTCCCCCGACTCATGGCCGGGGCCCCTCTAATCCCTGGGTGAGACCAGGGCCGTCTTTAATAGTGATTGGACCCTGGGCAAAACTTTTCTTGGGGCCCCCCCCCATGCAGTTTCACTCTCCACCTGCTCTGTGACATACAATAAATAGCAGCTAGACTCAAAATCAGTTTACTGAATCAGATCAGGCAGCTATTGCGATTGGTTGCCAGAGGTTACAGTGTATCATTACCGCTCACTGACTGGTTGCTAGAGGTTACAGCACACATTACGGCTCACTGATTAGTTGCTAGAGGTTACAGCACATGATTTCTGCTTGTTGATTGGTTGCTAGAGATTATAGTGGATATGACCTCAGGGGGGCATGATATACATATCAATGCCGCCGGCCGCCTCTATTTACATATGAATTCTGTTGCTATTTACATATGAATGCTGGTAATTTACATGTAAACAGAAGGTCTGCAGGTGAGTCATCTTTATACAACAATAGGGCAGAGCTGGGCAGCATTAGTAGCAGCACTTCACACTGAGATATTGGGACACGGCACAGGACTAAAACCTCAAGGGACAAGGGAATTTAAACCAGGATAGTTGGCAAGTATGAGGCAGCTGCTTTGGGCCCCACAACAATGACAGAGCCCAGGGCAGCTTCCCCTTTTGCCCTGCCTTAAAAACGGCCCTGGGTGAGACCTTCTGTCTCCAGACTTGGAGCACTAAGCTATCCTCAGGTTTGAGTATATAACGACCCCACACACCTGTGTACTCAGACAGGCTGAAGGCACCTGGCAAAATCAGGACACAGGATTGAAGGTTCTGTCCAACCCAATACACTTTGGAACCTTTAAGCTTCAGGCCCCGATCCAGGAATGAAGAAAACAAAAAACACAGCTTTCTCCACTCAGAAACAATAGTCTGAAACTTCATTAACCCTTAATACTAATTCTGTGTCACTGTGGTGTAACTAGAACCTTCAGGGTCCTGGTGCAAGAAACCATAAAGGGCCCCCTGACCCCTCTGAGCCTGGTGACAAAACGTAAGGGCCCGGTCTCAAGTGGTAGCTCCACCACTGGTGTCAGTAGTTTATTTTATTTTATTTTGCTTATAATATTATTTTTTAGAATTCTTTTAGGAGCCCTGTTTGGGGCTATGGTGAGATATTAGGGGTCTAAACAGACCTGTGATGCTTCACCTTTGGGACAGAGAAAGGAGATGGAGGACACAGCCACAGGAACAGCTCTGTACAGAGCTTCCCTTTCATTCACAAACTGAAGCATAGTAAACAGAGTTTACTATTGCTCAGTTGTGAATAGACAGAGTCAGTGATCAGCACAGATCACCGACTATTCATTCAGACAAGGAAGGGGCCAGTAAATTACACATTTACCGGCCCCTAACCTGCTCTTAATCCTGACAGATTCCCTGCAGCTCTGCTGGGTTTCTCCCTCCCCATCTGCTGCAGGGGATCTGTTGGGGGGGGGGCAAGAGAAAGCACAGGGGGGAAGCAGAAAGAAACTACAAGGCCCTGCCACTGTGAAAATGTAGGAGAATATGACACAGCAGGGGCTTACCTACAGGAGTCACAATTGCGACCCGGCCCCATGCTGCAGGGGGCATGTGCGGCATATAGAGGAACCAATCTCTCCATTTTCCTCTTGCAGCGGCTGAATGCCTCCGGGAGGGAGAGGAGGAGAAGTAGACTTTCATAAGTATATGCAGCCGCCTTCACCGCTCCTCCTATCCAGGAGTACACACCCCCCCCAGCATGAGTCCAGATTGCAATTGTGACCCCTGTAGGTACGCCCCTGCTGTGGCATATTCTGCTACATTTCCACAGTGGCAGGGCCTCACACTTTCACAAACTATACAGCAACACCATGCATTGGTGAGGACAGGGCCAGTTAAGAACAGACTGAACTCCGGGATAAGAAAATATTGTCTAAATACATTGGTCATCTGTATTCTTCCTTTAACCTTGTTGAGCTTTGTGTATTTCTCCCATATCTGTGCAGTAATCCAGTGTGAAACTTTGCTTCCTGTCATAAAGACCAGTCACTGCTGCTCTGTCTCCCTGTGCAGGGTGCTTGGTCTTGTCTCTGCCCCCTCCTGTAGTTTACTATAATGGGTGGGGCCTACTGGGCCCACCCACAGCTCTGCTCTCTGAACAGGCCATGTAAAGCACAGTGATGATGGCATTGCTACTTTTACAAGGTAAAATTTGGGTTTGCAAAGGCATTTTGTGCACACAAAGTAGATTTATATCCTTTGTGGTTTTTGAGGATAAAACTTTGAATAGAAGGTTTTTGTGCAGCTTGAAAGTCGGAGCTAGGGTTTCTGTCTTGATGGAATGCTGGATGCAGCATGGGGTGCCAGTCCAGCCTTTGGTAGATGTGTGACATGGGTCATGTGTTGGGACTGTTCCTTTTAGAAAAAAAGCACACAAATACACACACAAAAAATGCAAAAAAAAAAAAAAAAAACTCCCTTAAAGAGGAGGGCCAGTCAAAAAAAAAAAAAAATTAAAAGCTACAAATACTGCAGCTGCTGACTTTTAATTGGACACTTACCTGTCCCAGGGTCCAGCGATGCGGGGGATTGAAGCCCCGCTCGTCTCCCCCTCCGTTCAGCGGTGCCGGCATTGCAACTGTGGGCACAGGGTTGTGGCTTCACAGCCTATCACCCACTGCGCATGCGCGAGCGGCGCCGCGCGCCGTGATTGGCCGCTCAGTCACCTGGGTCCCAGATGATTGACAGGAGGGAGGGAGCAGAGCTGAGCCCTTCCTGTGCCAAGACGGAAGTGATGTCACCAGCCCAGGCACTGAAAGAGGCAGACTACGAGGGACCCCCTAGCAACAGGCATTTAGAGGTGAGTAAAAAAAAAAAAATATCCAAATGTTTTTTTGTATTTTTTTTTAGGATTTTTCATGTAGTTTTTTTTTTTGGGTGGAACCCCACTTTAAATAAGCTAAACTATAAAGATGCTCAACCCTAGACAAGAAAAAAAAAAACACGCCCTCTAAATAAAGGGAAAAAAGATTGTAGATCACTTTAAAAAGTTTTTTAAAGCATATTTCGCTTAAGCAGCTCAATGAGCGAAACTGAAAATTTCCAACTTTGGCAAATATTTGTCCTTAGCAAAATCGATGTGAAATTAGTATCAGCTAACGCACTCCGCTCATCCCTATTCATCAGTATCAATGTTACATGACTGGTTCTCTTTGTCTGCGGCTCTGCGCATCCAGCGAAGCCCGGGAGGCATTGATCGATTTAAATCATTTATTAACTGCGCCGACGGTCCTCAGATAGAAATCCTGAGCGGATTGATGGCCCCTCCGGGAGATGAGATTAACATCGTTCCAGCGGCGTCTTCATTTGCCAAAGAGAATATGAAAATGACGGCGGGGCTGCTGTTCTTGGAAAAAAAAATATTGGATTATTTACAAGTCGGGATACCTCTGCTTGGATCAACAACTGAATTATAGATACGTACTGTTTTTCAGCTGCTTTCACTACTACAGAGGAGATCAAACAGGTGCTGCAGCCTTGCGCGGGCTCATCCAGAGATATATAATTGATGTGGTCGTCCGGTCAGGGAGAGCGCAGGCTTAGCCATGTTTAAATGCACGTCTATGTGGGGTTGCCGGCTCGGGAAAAAGCGCAGTGGTTTGTTCATTCCCTGAACAGGAATCACATTTGGGAAAGCACTCGGCTGTGAAAAAGTATAGAGACGTATTCAATAAAAATTTTCAATATGGCAGATCGCTATATATCATGATTTACATTAAAAAGACCCCATTGCCAGACCGACAAAAATCTCTCTACATGCATCTTACATTTTTTATGTGTGTTATTTACCTGTAAAAGTCTCCTTTGTGTAGACATCTGTGTAGCGGTACCCCCGTAGGAGCTGCTGGTATTTGTGGTCCGTCTCTCACCCTGCAAAGCCAGGCGCACAAATCTTCAGACATACAGTGGTCAAGAAATGGTCCTTATACTTTGTTTTTCTGTTATTTTATTGAGGGGATTGAAACTTGGATGAGGATAGGGTAGATATGGGATGCCCACTTGATTGTAAAATCAATATAGGGACTGAGAACTATGTACACCTCCTGTATATACAACTTCCTGTCTTCCTCCAGCACATTCACATGATTGCAGACTATCACTCCCCGGGACCAACTAGCACTGAACAGCAGCCCTGACACTGGTTCAGCCAGGCCCAAAGCAAAATGCCCTTTGCAGGCAGGGACAGCGGGCCCCTATGGTGTAGCAAAAATGGAAATCCTAGTGCTAGCTGTCCCACGGGGCTACTGATCCCAGCATCACCTCTTCAGGCCCTGCCAGCCCTCCTGGCTGCAGCTGCCTCTTTCCACTGCCCGTGCCACCACAGTCCTCCTTACTGGCTCTGCACCCATCCCAGACTGCTTGCTCCCAGTCCTCTCGGGCGTGCCTCCCAGTCCTCCTGACTGTGTGTCACTCACCAACACTCTTGGCTGCAACTTGTTGTTCCTCCTGGAGACTTGCCTGGCATTGTTCTCATGCTGTCCTCTCCTTGTCTCCTGTCCAGGACACCTCCGTTGGTTGTAGGAAGGTCCCGTCTGCATCTGAGCCAAGGCACAAGGTCACCCCCCCCCCCCAGACTGGGGAGCTCCCTTAAAAGCCACGATAGCCTAACACTCCATCTCTAGCTTCCACCCAAACAACTCCTCCCCAGCTGGGCTGACCTTGAGTATTTGAGGAGGCCTGTCCCCTGCCAATCCGAGTTGCGGAATGGTCAGGGCCCTCAGAATACTCCAGGCAGCTCCACCTCACCTCTCCTCCTATCTTACCAGAAGGTTCCAGCACGTTCTGTAAATAAGTAGGTCTTAGTGATGCTGCCTGTGAGTCATCCAGCTGTCCCTGGATTTCTGCCAACCCAGGAAACAAAACAGCCAAGCCTGCATAAATTTGCCTGCAGTGACAAAAAACCCATCTTTCACACCTAGCACACTAGAGGGTGCTACATCTGAAAGCCCAGGGACTTCTGCTGGGTGCTGCCATCTTGGATATGATATCAGTAGCCCGAGTAGATTTGGGGTGACACCCTATGGCAGTGGTTCTCAATTGTATTGAAACCAGGGCCCAGTAAACTCTTCCAAAACTTTCCATACCACAACAGTAAAAAAAACGTTTATTCTCACATACTAACAGCATGGGACTACAAAATATATATTGAAATGATAGAAGGCTCTGGATAAGGCTGGGTGTCACTGTAGGGGGTTGGGGATTCTGTAGCAGACTTGGTAGTCCTATAGGGGATGAGGTTTCTAGAGAGAATTGGGGGCAAATATGGGGGATGAGGTTTCTTCAGGAGGCTGGGGGCTTAGCATGGGCACTGTGGGAGATTGTAGGGTCCTGGAAAACACTCTTGGAGGTTGGGAGCACTATGGAAGGGCTGGAGGCTCTACAGCAAGCTGGGGACACTGCAAGGGTGCAATATGAGATTGGGGGACACTGTAGGCACTATGGGATGGGATGTTGGGGGGCACTGTAGGTGCTCAAGGTTTTCAAGGGTCTGGGGCACTGCGGGAGGTTGAGGGGCATTGTGAATCACTATGGGGGGGGGCACTATAGGGGCAGGTAGGCACTGTGGGAGGTTAAGGGAACTGCAGATAACTGAAGGCACTGTGGGAGGTTAGGGGATCTGCAGCTGGCTGAAGGCTTGGAAGGAGGGAGGCCAACTCTCAGTGGTTGAGTACCACTGTACTTGGTAGCCCTATAAGGGATGAGATTTCTGGAGGGAATTGGGGGCCACTTTGGAGGATGGGGTTTTTTCAGGAGGCTTAGGGCTTTGCAGGGGCACTGTGGGAGACTGTATGGTCCTTGAAAACACTCTTGGAGGTTGGGGGTACTATGGAGGGGCTGGAGGCTCTGCAGCAAGCTGGTGACACTGCAGTGCACTGGGTAGTACAATGGGAGATTGGGGGCATTGTAGGTGCTGAAGGCTCTCAAGGGTCTGGGGGCACTGCGGAAGGTGGAGGGGCACTGTGAATCACTATGGGTGGATGGGGTGCACTATAGGGGCAGGGAGGCACTGTGAGAGGTTAAGGGATCTGCAGCTGACTGAAGGCCTTGAAGGAGGGAGTTGAGAACCACTGCCCTATTACTCTCATTTGCTCCTCCCCAATCTTTGCCAAGGCAGTAATTGTGTAAAGAGAGTGGGTGCCCCCCCAAGTGGTTGTTAGGGCACATAAATTACATACAGCCCAGCATGTGAAACTAATGCAGCCACTTCAGTTTCCAATCAAAGGACTGGTAAATTGCAGTACATTACATTTCCATTCTTGGGTTTAGACACATTTTAAGGAACATACAAATATGAGAGATAATGAATCGGCTCCACATCCAGCTGTCAACCAATAAACATCTGAATGACCTTGACAGACTTCTTTTTTCATTTTGTATATCTTTATATAGAAAGAAGAAAACTTTGGAAACAGCACATCGGGAGAGGCCTTACCAAAGTCTGCTCCCCACCAGTTAGTCTCCAACATGCTGAGCTGTCTTCGATTGTGAACATTTCATTATTGCTGTTTGCTCAGTATTTGCAGAGATCCCTGACATTGTCCTACCTTTTCATCTGGAAGCTCTGACATTCCCGGCATGCTAACGTTCTTTCTTTGAAAACTTTCAAAAATCCAGCAAATGGAAAGCGGAGCACAGTCCCCCAACTGACAAGGTTCAAAGTCAAACCAGTTTACGGAACCCTCCAGTCCTGTCTAAACACAGGAACGTAATATGTTTAGTTTTTAGCTGTGACCACCTACTGTATGAGAGTCAAGAAGGTGAAGAGCCTTTTGCAAAGTTGGACCGGAGTTCAAAGGCAGCCCCAGCAGCCAAAAGCACAGCAGTCCACTTAAATGTATGTATCTTAGGTCAGCTCAGTTGAAATATTTACTAGCTGAAGTATGCATGTCCATTTAATGATAGGAATCTGAACAAAACATAACAAAACTGTGTGTTTTCCTATCCAAACACAGCCTGGGGTGACATATTCATTATTCCTCTATTGTGGGTGAATATTCAAGCTTGTGTGCCTACTTTTCTCTGACATCTGTAAATGGGTGACATCACATGGCTTCACCATCCTGCACCTTCAGGTGACAGCAAATCCTTCCCTTGCTTTATACCAGGACTTAGTGTATTTTCTCCTCGAGCATTAATGAACAGAGGAAATGACAAGGTCAATATGTCTTCTGGCATGCATTAAGAAAGAACATGGCTTGGCCAACCTCCCTGTCCATTTCAGATGATAGTGCTTCATCCTCCTACCCCATGCCAGTTCTTACAGCCTCTTATCTTTTGGAATCTTTGAACAGAAGATATGGCTTGACCACTCTTCCCCAATACCAGTACCTAGTACCGCTTCTATTATGGAATCACTTACCAGAGACCAGAGACCAACTGCCCTTTTTCTTCTGACATCCATTAACAAAGGACATGGCTTGACCACCCTGTCCCCTTCAGATAACAGTGATTCATCCTCCTGCCTTATGCTAGTACTTACAGCCTCTTATCTTCTGGAATCCATGAACAGGTTATGGCTTGACCATCCATCTCTAATGTCAGTACCTAGCACCTCTTCTATTATGGAATCACGTAACAGGAGAGATGGCTTGACAGTGACAGACCTAACTGGGACATGAACTTCTGGGGGGGAACTACAGTGTAGCCTCCAACCTACTGACTAAGGGCCCTGGTTTTGGAGGGGGGCTCTATTCTTTGGGAGTTGTGTGCCTGGGGGAGTGTACAAGAAAAAGAACTGCTGCTCCAGGTGTATAAAGATAGGGCTGATTGGAGTATCTTGCAGAGTGCTAGCCCCGATTGCCTTTTATTTTGTTTCACAAAGATATTTTGTTTCACAAAGATAACACCAAACTGTGGTCACGTAGACGCATTTCACACATACATCCTGTGCTTAATCATTACCAAAGCACAAGATGTATGTGTGAAACGCATCTACGTGACCACAGTTTGGTGTCTTTGGTGTTAAAAGGCAATCAGAAGTTCTGGATGTGCAGCCATTTCTTTCTTCTTTCCATGCCTGGGGGAGTGGGTTTGCTTCAGATTCAGGTCCATGTCTCCCCAAAACACATAGACTCTGGGAACCTAGGACCTGGATACAGATTTGGGGCTTCTGTGTTTTGTTGGGATATGGAATCAGCAGCCCAAGCCAGTCTTGATAGCTTCAACCCCCTCCTAGACTTAGAGACTCACAGCAGAAGATTATAATCAGTTCAAATAACCTGATGCTGGTGTCTCCTGCTGCTTTGTGTAAACCTGTTTAAGTTGTCTTTCTCTCATTGTATAATTCCCTCATTGTGTGCCTCCTAGTGTGAATTCCCATTGTTAATTGAGTCACCTATTGTTTCTGTCTTTCTGCTAATCCTCTTGGAAATGTGATTAATATTGTGTCCACTTTATCTCATCACCGAACCATTGTGGGATGTTTATGTTTATGCTAACTGTTCATTAGATGTACTGTTAGATGTACTGAAGATATTACTGTTTAAAGTTTACATTGTTTAGGATAATGTGATCAAGCTCTTATCTGATCTTGTGTTGTATAAATTCTGTGTGAGTTTTCAATAAAGAGTTCCAGTTTGCACCCAAGCTAGTGTCGTCTAGTTCTTGGGGGCAATTCTCAGCTATAATACCTGGTTCCTGGTTCTAGAGTGGAGGAAGCTGTATCTTGGCGGAGGCATCCAGGCGGGGTGCCAGGCCATTCGTCACATTGACCAACTGCCCTTGTCTTACAGCATCCATTAATAAAGTACATGGCTTAATCACCCTGCCCCTTCTAAAAAAGGTGATTCATCCTCCTGCCAGTACTTACAGCCTTTTATCTTCTGGAAATTATGAATAGTGGCTATGGCTTGACCACTCTTCTCCAATGCCAGCACCTAGCACCCCTTCTATTATCTAATCATTTAACAGAGGAGATGGTTTGACCAACTGCCCTTATCTTCCGGTATCCATTAACAAAGGACATGGCTTGACGTCCTGGTCCCTTTAAGATGATAGTGTCTCATCTCCTGCCCTAGCCAGTGCTTACAACCTCTTATCTTCTGGAATCTTTGAACAGATAATATGGCCTATGTACAATAAGTAGAAGCAAACAGGGTCACTTATCCAGTGCTCAAGATAAGAAGTAAATTAAACTAAGCAGCTGCTATAATCAAATATAACATTAAGGAGAAAGCAAAAAAAGTTCCAAAGAAACAGGTTCTTTCCAGCTTAAGCAGCGCTCGAAAGCTGCTTAAACTGGAAAGAACCTATTTCTTTGAAACTTTTTTGCTTTGTCCTTAAAGATAATATGGCCTTATCATTCTTCAAGGCCAGTACCTAGCACCTTTTCTATTATGGAATTAAAAAAAAGAGACGATGGCTTGACCTCCTTGTCCCTCTTGAGTGACAGTGATTCATTTGTTCACCTTCTTTCTTCTATGCCAGTATGCAGGGTCTCCTCTCTTTTGGAATCCATGAGCAGGGGTCATAGCTTGACCTCCCTGCCCCTATAATAAAAGTGGGCTGCCATGACATAAAATACAGTTTGGACTGGCGCAACTCATTGGAAAAGCACCTACCACATGAGTATAATAAACTGCTCAATACCACAATTTTTTCCGGGTTGCATGTTGCATTTTATAGGAGTTTTAAGCCAGGGTTGGAATACATGAAACCTTGTATTATGCCTGGAAACACATGTGCTTTACATACATTATTTAAATCTCATGACTAGTGAAGTGACAAGGAAGAATTTGATACAGGTTGTATAAGGGTATCGAAAATGTATGTAAAACATGCGTAAAAACACCTGGAAGGCACACGATAACACATCCAAACCGCATCACAAATGGTTTAAAGCTGAACTGCTGCCAGGAAAGATCATTCATTCATGTTCCAGCATCCCAGTCCTCTGGACTTGAGTGCTACAGATTGGGAAGGGTTCTTCTGACATTGCCCAGACCATAACCCATCTTGATGAAAAGGACATTGCCCATTTGCTTGAAAAAAATATAATTCAAATGGTCTGAAATATCTCCTGACAGGTCACATTACACAACAACAGGATAATTCTCACAAAACAAGCCTTTTATCATTAAAAAGCCTTGAGCTCCAGTCCAGGAGCTTTGTCTAGCCCCAGATGATGTCATCAATCTGGTGCAAGCTGGAGCAAGCATTTCCTCAGTCCCCCCCCCCAGAGATCAGACTGCTACATTGTGACTTTGTTACCATTCTCTGGGAAGCGACACCTGCTGCATCGTGGTATGAATGATCCCTTTCCGGGAAGCAGGGGTTTTCTGGGATCAAGTATTTAGATATACCAAATACAGCAATGGGACCATAGAAGGCATTTGTACCCACTTTGATGGGCACTGAGCTTCTCCTAGTGGAGCCATATATAAAGAGACTTTGCCTGTGATGGAAAAGCATTGAATACTGATAATGGAAACAATTTAATTAGTAAAGATATCCTTGTTGAAACATAAGTCCTCTAGTCTGAGCATTCTTTTATTTTCTCTCTCATAAAGGGATCCTGTATGCGATGAAATGTCGGGACAAACACTGTGGAGGTCTTGGGACTCTGCTGGTTGAATTAATCTGGTTCTGATATGCTGACAAGGTTCCCTCTGCGGGCCTCGGCTTCAATCACTTTGTGCCTACATGGTCGCATGAGTTTGTAAGAGGGGCTTTGTGGTTGGCTGAATTTGACGCCAAAGCACAACTCCCTATCCACGCTCCAGCCCTGCCAGAAAACTGACCCTCCTGCTGAGGATAAACCCTCAGCCATATGGTGCCCTGCTTCGTGGACCATAGGACCTCACACAACATTCCTGCCCATAGACCTTTTCCCTCCAAGGAAGGAATGTCCACACAAGAAATAGTTTGCTGCATGTTACTGGTGGTGTTCAGGAAATGGCATTGCAGTCACTTGAAAAGGACATACTTTACAACCCATCAATGTGTCCAATCCCGACAGACTCCTCATAACAAATTACATTTCCCGCACAGTCAGTTGAATGTAAACAAAGGAGTTAGGGATCATGAATGATGTCATTGACCAATGTTGGCTGTAAAAGTTTCTTTCTGTTTTCATTTTGAGAGAATTCTCACTTGAAGCTTAAATAAGAAAAAAACTTAATTTCATCTTAGATTGAGCCATTTCGGGACTAAAATAGTTACTCCACATTTTCCGTTTAAATAGCCTAATTTATTCATTGCAGTTGATTTCACTACATGGGGGGTTTGAAATAAAGATTTCAAAGTGACAGAAATTCGAGATATTCAAGATTTTTGATCTAATTATAATTTTTTCAGCAGTCAGAAGTCAGCCATTGATTGACAGGTGAGTTAAATAATATTTCAGTCACTGTGACAGATGAATCTGTACATGACAGATATATGTTAATGCATGGGAATAATTATGGGTGCTCGTGTGACATATGTGCTGCATTGGAGTGCTGGCTTCCAGGAGACAATATACTGTCTGGTGTTATGTTCACCAATGTGTGTGTGTGTGTGTGTGTGGGGGGGCTCTCTGGTCCCACCATGAAGGCAGAGATCAGATGCTGGGGCATAATGTGCTCCAGGCATACCTAAAACAATTAAATATAAGGAAGAGCAGTTACTACTTATTAGGGCAGACCATATTGAGATGCCTGCTTTTACACACACATGAACTTTAATGGCATCCCAGTCTTAGTCCATAGGGTCCAATATTGAGTTGGCCCACCCTTTGCAGCTATAACAGCTTCAACTCTTCTGGGAAGGCTGTCCACAAGGTTTAGAAGTGTGTCTATGGGAATGTTTGACCATTCTTCCAGAAGTGCATCTGTGAGGTCAGGCATTGACGAGAAGGCTTGACTCACAGTCTCTGCTCGAATTTATCCCAAAGGTGTTCTATAGGGTTGAGGTCAGTGCAGGCCAGTCAAGTTCCTCCACCCCAAACTCGCTCATCCATGTCTTTTTGGACCTTGCTTTGTGCACTGGTGCGCAGTCATGTTGAAACAGGAAGGGACAATCCCCAAACTGTTCCCAAAAAATTGGGAGCATGAAATTGTCCAAAATGTCTTGGTATGCTGACACCTTAAGGCTGCGCACACACGATCGGACATTCCGACAACGAAATCCTGGGATTTTTTTCGACGGATGTTGGCTCAAGCTTGTCTTGCATTCACACGGTCCCACAAATGTTGTCGGAAATTCCGATCGTCAAGAACGCGCTGAGGTACAACACGTACGATGAGCCGAGGAAAATGAAGTTCAATAACCAGTGCGGCTCTTCTGCTTGATTCCGAGCATGCGTGGAATTGTGTACACATGATCGGATTTTGTTGTCGGAAAATTTGAGAACCAGCTCTCAAATTTTTGTTGTCGGAAATTCCGACAAAAAATGTCCGATGGAGCCTACACACGGTCGAAATTTCCGACAACGAGCTCCCATCGAACATTTGTTCTCGGAAAATCCGATCGCGTGTACGCACCATTGGAGTTCCCTTCACTGGAACTAACAGGTCAAGCCCAACCCCTGAAAGACAACCCCCACACCATAATCCCCCCTCCACCAAATGATTCGGACCAGTATACAAAGCAAGGTCCATAAAGACATGGATGAGCGAGTTTGGGGTGGAGGAACTTGCCTGGCCTGCACAGAATCCTGACCTCAACTTGATAGAACACTTTGGGATGAATTAGAGTGGAGACTGCAAGCCAGTGTCCTGATTATCAGTGCGTTCTCAACAGTGCCCACCAGTGCTGCCAATCAGTGCCCACCAGCTCTGCCAATCAGTGCCTGTCAGTACTTCCTCATCAGTGTCCCCTATCAGTGCTTCCTATCAGCACCCATCAGTGCCGCCTATCAGTTCGTATCAGTGCTGCCTATCAGTGCAACCTATCAATGCCCATCAGTGCTGTCTCATCAGCGCACATCAGTGAAGGAGAAAAATTACCTGTTTGTAAAATCTTATAACAAACTATGAAAACGTTTTTGTTTTTTTCCAAATTTCTCTGTATTTATTTGTTTATTTAGCAAAAAATTAAAAACCCAGTGGTGATTAAATACAACCCAAGGAAAGCTCTATTTGTGTGAAAAAAAATGATAAACATTTTGGGTACAGTGTTGCCTGAACACGCAATTGTCATTCAAAATGTGACAGCGCTGAAAGCTGAAAATTGGCCTGGGCAGGAAGGGGGTAAAAGTACCCAGTAGGCAAGTGGCTAAAATGCCCTGCAGCCTGCAGGTCATCAGTTTAGAAGTAACTGATAATAATGGCTCTAGAATTATTACTCTCAATCCTGTGTATGCGACAACATGTAACACATATAGTACAATCAACGTAGTTGTACGAAGGTGACCTCGACACGCATGTTTACATTTGTAGTCATGTATACATGGGGGCAGGGTGGACTCCAAATTTTTTTACTTTTTTTTGTGAAGCTTTAATTTTTTTTACGCTTTTTTTTTCATTAAACTTTATTTTTATCCTGTATGGGTCCAAAAGCAGAGGAGGGGTCCCAGGAAACATGTCAAGGAAGTTGTGCAGGGGGTTGGGGTTATTAGGGGGTGCACTGCTACTTGTTTAAACAAAGGAAAAAGCCTTGGGAAAAAAAAAAAAAACCGAATGCAGCCACCACATCTAAGAATTGGTAAGCTGCAATATATTTTATTTTTGTTTTTGGCTTTAATACCGGTTTATGTTTTATTTTTAGATGTGAGCAGTATAAAACTATTTGGCAACTCCTAGATTTAATGAAAAAACACCTTCTGTTTACAATGGAGTAAATAGGAAATAGTTTATTCTTGGAGAGGGATTTCTCACATGAATGTGCAGAACGTTCCTGGTTCTGCAGACATGAAATACGGATCTTTGTGAAGTCGGGTAATCTCCGGGAAGCCTGATACAATTTTTTTTTTACCGTTATCAGACTTAGAACGCAGCATCTGCTGGCTGTCGCGGTAAAGCTTTCGCATTTGCCATTTTGCATCCTGTTTTTTGCAGACTTTGAATGTTTTTTTAAGAACTGGAATAAGAGGCAGAAGAATAGAATGTGGATTTTGTAGAAGCACATTGGCTTATTGTGATTTTTTTTTTTTTTTTACCAAAAATATTTAGCAGAATACATATCGGCCTAAACGGAGAAAGACATTCGTTTTTTTACATTTTTATTTTGGATATTTATTATAGCAAAAAGTAAAAAATGTTGTTTTTTTTTTTCAAAATTGTCGTTTTTTTTTTGTTTATATCGCAAAAAATAAAAACCGTCTTTTAAAAAAAAGAGGTGATCAAATACCACCAAAAGAAAGCTCTATTTGTGGGGAAAAAAAGGACATAAATTTTGTTTGGGTACAGCATTGCGCGACCGCGCAATTGTCAGTTAAAGCGACGCAGTGCCATATCGCAAAAAATGGCCTGGTCATTAAGGGGGAAAATCCTTAAGTGGTTAAAGCAGTATTTTTATTATTTTGCACAATTTCATGCCATGCACTTAGGGCAGCCCATTCAATGCAGTGGGCTGCTCTGCATCTGAAGCATACACAAAAGAAGTACATGAATCTATTTTAAATTGTTCAGCACCAAAAGGCATGGTACTTTCTTGTGTAATCATCTGGTGAGGTTGCAGTGACCCAGAGTATTACAACCATACAGATGGGTCCCTCTCAATACCATAGGGGTCCCAAAACTGGATCCTCTATAGGTCCTCTAATGGGTATTGAACTGGTAGAATGAGAGCAGGTAAAAATCCCATCGGTGAAACTAATGGCAGTCTGGCAGAGACGCCCAGTGTGGTGTCTAAGGATGGCTCAGAACCATCAAGTTGGACGATCATCAGATAGCACCCAGTGTGGTGAGTCTAAGAAAGGCTCAGAGTCATCAAATTGGACAAGCATCAGATAGCACTCATTGTGGTGAGTTTAAAGCGGAGGTCCGCCCCAAAAAAATTAAAAAATTAGAAACCAGTAGCTACACATACTGCAGCTGCTGGCTTTTAATAATAGCACACTTACCTGTCCTGGAGTCCAGCGATGTCGGCACCGCAGCTGATGTTTCCATCATCTGTCGGGTGCTGCCGCCGCCATTGCAGGTGGGGGTACCCAGCAATGTAGCCTTTCGGCTTCACGCCGGGAACCCTACTGCACATGGCCCGCTCCTCTCTCCTACTGGCCCGGCGACAGGGGAAGATGGAGGGAGGAGGAGGGAGCCCCAGCCGTGACGTCAATAGCTGGGCCTGAGGCTCCCGTAGGTGGGAAAGGATACCTGTCAAAGACAGGTATCCTGTCCCCCCTCCCCCCCGAAAGGTGCCAATTGTGGCACCGGAGGAGGGGAGGAATCAAATGAGCAGAAGTTCCACTTTTGGGTGGAACTCCACTTTAAGTATGGGTTGGAGTCAACAAGTTGAACAATCATCAGATAGCACCCAGTGTGGTGAGTCTAAGGATGGGTCAGAATCATCAAGTTTGTACAAAAGTCAGATGGCATCCAGTGTGGTAAGTCTAAGGCTGACCATACATGTTCAATTTTCTTGTACAATTTTCCTTTAGATTTACCTTAAACTATGTAATGCAAGGGCCTGCCTAAATGAATACAATTGAAAGTTGTTTTGTTTGTTTGACCTCATATTATATGTTTTTTGGTAAATCTAAAGGAAAATTGTACAAGTTGATCGAACATGCATTAGCCAGCCTAAGGATGGGTCAGAGTTATCAACTTGGACAAACATCAGATAGCACCCAGTGTGGTGAGTCTAAGCATGGGTCAGAGACATCAAGTTGGACAATCATCAGATATCATCTTGTGTGGTGAGTCTAATGCCCCGTACACACGGTCGGATTTTCCGACGGAAAATGTTCGATGGGAGCTTGTTGTCAGAAATTCCGACCGTGTTTAGGCCCATCGGACATTTTTTTTTTCCGTCACACAAAATTTAAGATCTGGATCTCAAATTTTCCAACAACAAAATCCGTTGTCGTAAATTCCGATCGTTTGTACACAATTCCAACGCACAAAGTTCCACGCATGCTCGGAATCAAGCAGAAGAGCCGCACTGTCTATTGAACTTCATTTTTCTCGGCTTGTCATACGCGTTGTACGTCACCGCGTTCTTGACATTCAGAATTTTCAGACAAGATTTGTGTGACCATGTGTATGCAAGACAAGTTTGAGCCAACATCCGTCGGAAAAAATCCATGGATTTCATTGTCAGAATGTCCGATCGTGTGTACGCAGCATAAGGATGGATCAGAATCATCACGTTGGGTGATCATCAGATAGCACCTAGTGTGGTGAGTCCAAGGATGGATCTGAGTCAAAAAGTTGGACGAACATCAGATAGCACCCAGTGTGCTGAGTCTAATGCCGCGTACACACGAGCGGACTTTACGGCCGACTTTGCCCGGCGGACTTTTCGACGGACTTTCTGAATGAACGGACTTGCCTACACACAATCCACCAAAGTCCGTTGAATTTGTATGTGATGACGTACGACCGGACTAAAACAAGGAAGTTGATAGCCAGTAGCCAATAGCTGCCCTAGCGTGGCTTTTTGTCCGTCGAACTAGCATACAGACGAGCGGACTTTTCGACCGGACTCGAGTTCGACGGATAGATTTAAAACATGTTCAACTTTTGAGAAAACAAAGACCACTGGAGCCCACACACGATCGAATTGTGCGACGAAATCCCGTCCGCCGGGCAAAGTCTGCCGTAAAGTCCGATCGTGTGTACGCGGCATAAGGATGGGTCAGAGTCATCAAGTTGGACGAACATCAGATAGCACCCAGTATGATGAGTCTAAGGATGTGTCAGAGTCATCAAGTTGGACGAACATCAGATAGCTTTATTTTACAAAAAAATCTGATGTTCGTGCAACATGATGACACCAAACCATCCTTAGACACACTACATAAGGTGCCTCTGCCCTTCACCAACTGGCTTTTTGCCAACTCTCAAACTACCAGTTCAATACCCACCTGAGAACACATAGAGGATCCATGTTTGGGACTCTCGTAGCATTGAGATGGACCTATCTTATGGGAATGGGCCCTTTTCTCTACCTGTATTCTTGGTAGGTTGCATTGATTCTACCTCCCTGGGTCACTGTAACCTAACCATATGTAGGTAATTTATTCTTTACTTTTTTTGTTTCTCTTAATTGACGAAAAAACTATATTTAGATACAGTGGGGAGAATAATAATCCGATCCCCTGCAGATTTTGTAAGTTTGCCCACTTACAAAGAAATGAAGGGTCTATAATTTTTATCTTAGGTGTATTTTAAATAATGGAGACAGGATATCAACCAAAAAGTGAGTAAAATAAGTATTTGAATAAATAAAATTGTGTTTGAAGCGCTTCACAGTGTGATTAAATAGATGAATACATAAATGTTAAAATACTAATACCCATATAATTAAACAAATCCAGCAATAGTGCAAAAAAATGCAGTATAAAATTCGTGACACCATGTGCACAAATAAAATTGTAAAAATATAAAAATACAAATAAATCCTATTGGGTTAGATAATGTGCCACTCTAGTAATATTCCAAAAAAAATCTTGAACGACAATGTCCTTATGCTTCAGCCACATCAGATGTAATGATCACCATCAGACATCATATGTAAAGCAGATATAGGAGAGAGAAATATCATTGAGCAATGCTCTTTATGACAAGTACACAAGCAAACATGTATTTAGATCCACTCACGTGCGCCCAATAGTAAAAAGCATATGCAGGTGTATAGAGCAGTCACGTGACCGTGACGCAACGCGTGGGAGGAGCCTAGGACGCACTGTGCAGACTGTCAGTATCTGGCTGTGTACTGCAGCGACCCTGCTCTCGTCCGTGGCGGCTGACTGCTCTATACACCTGCATATGCTTTTTACTATTGGGCGCACGTGAGTGGATCTAAATACATGTTTGCTTGTGTACTTGTCATAAAGAGCATTGCTCAATGATATTTCTCTCTCCTATATCTGCTTTACATATGATGTCTGATGGTGATCATTACATCTGATGTGGCTGAAGCATAAGGTCATTATCGTTCAAGATTGCTAAATGAGCACCCCAATTAAGCAATTGTAGAGCTATTGAAGAACTTTTCACTGGGACTAGAGTTAATCTCTATGTGAACTTGGCTGTCTGATTTATTTCTTCACGTTTTTTTTTTGGAATATTACTAGAGTGGCACATTATCTAACCCAATAGGATTTATTTGTATTTTTATATTTTTACAATTTTATTTGTGCACATGGTGTCACGAATTTTATACTGCATTCTTTGCACTATTGCTGGATTTGTTTAATTATATGGGTATTAGTATTTTAACATTTATGTATTCATCTATTTAATCACACTGTGAAGCGCTTCAAACACAATTTTATTTATTCATTTTTTAGTGATTCTGAACACTTCTTTTTTGATAGCAGCCTCACTTTATTGATGTGTATATTTATTGGTTATTAATTATCACAGCGCTTTGTGTTTTTTATATATTAAAATAAGTAGTTGATCCCCAAGCAAAACATGACTTAGTACTTGGTGGATAAACCCTTTTTGGCAAGCACAAAGATAAGACATTTCTTGTAGTTGGTGACCAGGTTTGCACACATCTCAGGAGGGATTTTGGTCCACTCTTCTTTACAGATCTTCTCTAAATCCTTAAGGTTTTTTGGCTGTTGATTGGCAACTCAATGGGGTTGATTTACTAAATGGAAAAAGACTGTGCACTTTGCAAAGTGCAGTTGCTCCAGAGCTTAGTAAATGAGCAGAAGCTCTGCTGACTTCCATCTTCCAATCATGTGCAAGCAAAAATGCTGTTTTTTAAATTTTCCTTGCAGGTGATTGGGTACTCTTTGCAAAGTCAAGCCTTACCTCATTTACTAAGCTCTGGAGCAATTGCACCTGCAGAGGGCAACTGCCTCTGCAAAGTGCACAGTCTATTTGCCTTTAGTAAATCAACCCCAAAGTTTCAGCTCCCTCTATAAATGTTCTATATGATTAAGGTAGTGCCATACTACACTAAAGGACTTTTTTGGGGGGTCTTCAGTCTGCTTTTTGGTATGACCCCTGGGCTTTTTACTGCCTCTCATTCTACCAGTTCAATACCTACCCGGGAACCCACAGAAGATTCAGGTTTGGGACTTTCACTGCATTGAGAGCAACTGATCTTATGGAGATGGGACCTTTTCTGCACCTTTGTTCACGGACGGTTGTGTGGCTCCACCTGTCTGGGTCACAGCAACCTCACCAAATGTAAGTAATTTCTTCTTTATCAACTATTTATTCTATTCCAACTATAGGAAAATATTCAAGTAACGGTGAATAAGCGTATCCGGGATTGACATCGTTAAACTCTCAGCTGTCGTTTCCGACATCCCATTGAATTTGTTGCCATCTCAAAGGGCACTTATACTAACAGGCCAAAACACCATTCAACTGGATCCAATCGTTTAATGACAACCTCGGTGACGGCTCCTCAGTCTGACCTAACTGCCGTCACAGAGTTAAATACATCAAATAATAACAGCAAATAATTACGTCGGCCAGCCGGCTGCAGAAGGTAATTTTCTTTCTTTTTACAAACAGAAAGGAAGAAAAGTGTTATTGATTCGGGTAATTGTAATTCTCATCATTCTTCTCTTGTGTAACCTTTACATTCATAACAGGCTGATGGCGATTCTCCTCAACCCCCCCCCCCCCCCCCCAGCATTGGTACACGGCAATGAGAGAGAGAGAAGGGAAGACAAGGTGGGCCGACACAAGTGGCCTTTGCTAATCCAATGGAGCACGTGGCTATTTACTAAAGGATCTGCTGCAACTTCCGTGGCCTCTGAAACAGTTTATATACAGACGGATTAGGGCTGACGGCAACAAGACAAGGTCGAAAAATTAAACCCCAGAGAAAATACGGCGTAACGGCTGGACAAAGAAGACTTCCAATTTAAATAAGAAGTCTCCATTTGCTTCTGATCTTCGAATTAAAGGTGAACTCCGGGCACATACATTTTTATTTCAATATAAATTCTTCAATAACCACAAAGGATATACAGTACAGTGGGTATAGAAAAGAATCAACCCCCTTTAAAATAATCACATTTTTGAGTGAAAGATATAACACCAACATGTCAGGAAAAAAAATAAAAAATGTTGGACCACCTGTTGCTTTGATTCCAGCCTTTAGTCTGTTGGGATTTGTCTCTACTAACTTTGTCTCTACTAACTTTACTAACTCAGAATCTTCAAGGTGCATTTAAGGTGGTCAGATGAGACTAAAACTCAATTATTTGGCCTCAACAGGAGCGGAGATGGCTGGAAAGAATAGTGCTAGGCTACACGCTTGGAGCTTCCTGCTCCTTCAAGAGGCCTCTCCTCCCATCATGTCACGTCACGTCCGCCATGCGTTCCATGCTGGTCCAGCCTTTAGTCTGTTGGGATTTGTCTCTACTAACTTTGCACATCTAGACTTTGCAATATTTGCCCACTCCTCTTTGCAGAAAGGCTCAAGATCAGTTAAATTTGAGGGTGACTATTTGTGGAGTGCAGTCTTCAAGTCATTCAAGTCATTCCAAGTCATTCCGCTTGGAGCTTCCTGCTCCTTCAAGAGGCCTCTCCTCCCATCACGTCACGTCACGTCCGCCATGCGTTCCACGCTGGTCTAGCCTTTAGTCTGTTGGGATTTGTCTCTACTAACTTTGCACATCTAGACTTTGCAATATTTGCCCACTCCTCTTTGCAGAACGGCTCAAGTTCAGTTAAATTTGAGGGTGACTGTTTATGGAGTGCAGTGTTCAAGTCATTCCACAGATTTTCAATGGGGTTTAAGTCTGGGCTCTGACTAGGCCATGCAAGGACATTCACCTTTTTCTCCTCCAACCACTGTGTGGTCATTTTTGCTGGGTGCTTTGGGTCATTGCCATGTTGGAAGGTCAACCTTCTTCCCATTGACAACTTTCTGGCAGAGGGCAGCAGATTTTCCTCGAGAATTTGATGGTATTTTTGCTCCATCCATTTTCCTTCTATCCTGACAAATGCTCCAGTCCCTGCTGCAGAGAAACATCCCCATAACAGGATATCACCACCTCACATAACAGGATATTATCACCTCCATGCTTTACTGTAGGAATTGTGTTTTTTGGATGGTGAGCTGTATTGGATGTCCACCAGACATCGTTTGGTGTTGAGGCCAAATAATTAAATTTTAGCCCCATCTGACCATAACACCCTTTTCTTTGTGGCTTCAGAATCTTCAAGGTGCATTTAAGGTGGTCAGATGAGACTAAAGCTCAATTATTTGGCCTCAACAGGAGCGGAGATGGCTGGAAAGGATGGTGCTAGGCTACGCACTTGGAGCTTCCTGCTACTTCAAGAGGCCTCTCCTCCCGTCACATCACGTCCGCCGTGCTTTCCACACTGGTCAGCGTGGACTTCCTGGTGCTCCCAGGGCATCAATGCCCCTTCTCCTCCAGCATTTCTGGATCTGCAGGACTGAGCAAGTGGTGGATGCCCTCACATATGATAAGCCTTTCCTTTTTTTAAATCTTGTGAGTGTTTTTAATCTTGTATGAATAAATCCAATGGTCTAACACTGCACTTAGATGGCGCTTTGAACATTTTATTCTGTATGTTACTTGACTATTTTCTCTCCAGGTTGAATGTTCTTTATAGAGAGTATCAGGAGACTACAGCATTATGGCCACTAGATGAAGCTGATGATTACAGTAAATAAGCATGTATTTCCTATGATCATCAGCTCCATCTAGTGGCCATAATGCAGTACTTTTCAAATTCATTATATTCTGTATGAATAAAGAACATTCAAACTGCAGAGAAAATAACCTAATAACATTTTATTGTCCCGCTTTTTCACAGAACAAATGTACATGCACAGGATAAATTGCTCAATGTTTTTTTTTTGTTTTTGTTTTTTTAATACACTCCACAGTGTTTGTAGCCTTACTGGTCTTTCTGGATAGCACAGATCTTTAATTCAAATTTATACTATTTGGGTTAATTCGATTTGAGAACATCTCTATCGGTTTTTTTACAGCATCTCTATCTCAGTTTTCATGACCTATTTTGTCCTTTAGGGTCCATTCACACTTGCGAATGGGGCCGCTTGGGGACTCAATGGGTTTCCCTGCGATTAGCTGTGGTTGGTAAGCCCCATTTAAAAAAAAGAGCAGCAGCTGCCTGCAGATAATTGTGGCCATTCACAAGTAATCGGGCATGCAATAATTACCTGTGGATGATCAACCCTGGATATAGACTGCCTGTGTCCCGGTTACAGACAGTCTGCATCCAGGGCCAATCATCCACAGGTAATCACTACACGATCAAAACAGAATAGAATTAATCAGGAAAGTACCACATTATGGCCACTAGATGGAGGTGATGATAATAGGAAATAAAGGCTTATTTACTATAATGATTAGCTCCATCTACTGGCCATGATGTGGTATTTTCCTTATTCACTATTACCTGGAGAGAAAATAGCCCAACAAATTACATTTTTGCCTCCATTTGCACAGAACAAATATATGTGCTTTGTGCCCTAAGCTCCGTATCATTTTGCATGTTCAGTTTCAGGCCCAGTTAAATCAGCGCCATGAACTCCACTCAGTTAAACAAATCCAAAGTTTCAGAAGACAGCAAAGTAAGTGAAATATGCAGATATGTGAAATTCAATTTACATCTCCTTCACCCCCCCCCCCCCCCAGTCCCGTCTTTCAGTCTGATGCTTACGCATGAATGTTGATGACTCACTTTCATTTCTCACACTTTGCACTATTGCGACTCTTTGGAAATTACAGAAAATTTGCAATAACCCAATTATGTAATTTGAACCTTCTAAAGACTCACAGCTTTATATCTGGCGACAAAGAGACTTCCTCGTCAACTTCACAGAGACGCTTCTAGTTTTATGTTTCCAAATGCAAAGAGCCGGATATTATTGGGCTGGAGATGGCGGTAAAAGTAGGAGAGAGTTAAAGGATGAGTATATGAGGGATTTTATGATCAACCACTTGCCGACCTCCTAACTGTCAATGTACGTCATTACTTTACAGTTGAATACCGGGGTTATGGCTGTAGCTAGAGACCATAACCCCGTTTTTTTTCCTTTAGGTCGGCCAGCTTTCTGATAAAAGTGATCCCAGCAGCGGATTCGCTGCAGGGTCACTTTTATGGGCAGTGGGAGAGGTGCCCCCCCCCCCCCCCCCGCCGCTTCCCGGTTGTTTCCGAGCTTACCGGAGCCGTCGGTAAGTCCAGAATCGATCTGGTGTGGCCGATGGCTAGGCAGGAAGTCAAGTGAGGGCAAGATGGCCGACACTCGGTTTTATGCCCTTGGAGGACCGGAGCAACGTCTGATATCTAGTGATGGCTGATGACTAATCTTTTTGGGGGGGCGGCAAACAAACCTCCCTGCCACCCCCCCCCATCATTCGATCATCCTGCACTACTTACCGCATCCAGGTCGCGGGCAGCTTCCCCACTGCTCCTTCTTCTCTGTGGCTTCCCAGGTGGCTTCCCAGCTGCTTCTCCTCTGCGGCTTCCCGGGTGGCTTAGGTGGCTTCCTAGCTGCTTCTCCTCCTCAGGGGCTTCCCGGAAGGCTTCAGTGGCTTATGACTGACAGGTAATGATCGACGGGTGCCGGCAGATCCATCAATTATACACAGCGGGAGCGGGTCGCCAGCACTGCTGGCCCCTCCCATCAGCCATGATTTGTCTGCATTGTATAGAGGAGCACAGAGATACAGTGGATCTAAAAATAAGGTGTGTAATGTAATCAGAAAGGTTATAGTAATAAAATGTAATTTGCATGTTAGCCTCAGACCAGTCAGGGTGTCCATGCTGACCTGTGTCCACAGCCGAAAGCACCTACAATGGGCACGTAAGCATCAGAACTGGACCACAGAGCAATAGAAGAAGGTGGCCTGGTCTGATGAATACCGCTTTCTTTTACATCATATGAAAGGCCGAGTGAGTGTGCATCACTTACCTGGGGAAGAGATGGAACCAAGATGCAGTATGGGATGAAGGTAAGTCGGCGGAGGCAGCGTGATGCTTTGGACAATGTTCTGCTGGGAAACCTTGGATCTTGCCATTTAGGTGGATGTTACTTTGATACGAACCAACTACCTAAACATTGTTGGTGACCAAGTTCTTACCTTCATGGAAATGGTATTCCCTGATGGCAGTGCCCTCTTTCAGCAAAATAATGCGCCCTGCCACACTGTAAAAATGGTTCAAGAATGGTTTGAGGAACACAACGATGAGTTTGAGATGTTGACCTGGCCTCCAAATCTCAATCCAATTGAGCACCAGTGGGATGTGCTGGAAAAAACAAGTTTAATCAATGGAGGACCCACCTCACAACTTACAGGACGTGCTACTAATGACTTGGTGCTAAATACCACAGCACAGCTTCAGAGGTCTAGTGGTTTCCATGCCTTGATGGGTCGAGACTATTTTGGTGAAAAAAGGGGGACCTACTCAATATTAGGTGGGTGGTCATTGTGTGACAGGTTTGTTGTTATTCTGTAATATTCTAGATTCTATGGTCTATACCAGGGGTCTCCAAACTTTCTAAATAAAAGGCCACTTTACTGTCCTTCAGACTTAAAGGAGTGGACTGTGGCCATTGGGAGTAGAAAAGATCCCAATGTCAGTGGAAAAAAAACAATGTCCCAATTATTTTTTTTAGTAGGTGGAATTGTGCCCTATCAGTGGTGTCATTGGACCCCATTGTTGGTGTCACTGGGAGAAATTGTGCCCCATTGTTGACGTCATTAGGAGGGATTTTGCCATATTGTTGGTGTCATTAGGAGGAATTGTCCCCCATCTTTGGCATTAGTGGGGTGGATTATGCCCCATTGTTGGTATCAGTGGGTGAAATAGTGCCACGAGGGCCAAATAAAAGCAAGCAAAGGACCGCATCTGGCCCCAGGGCCACAGTTTGGAGACCACTTGTCTATACTCATATGTACATCGATACATAATTTTTCATCATTATGACCATATTTTATGTTTATTCTTGTAGCCCCGATGAAGGGGGAATGGTATTGCCCTTGATACATCCTGGCTGTTTTTTTTTTTTTCTTACATTTTTAACCAAAAATTTTAATCATCTTGGACGCGTTTATCCGGTTTTGGTCATTTTCGAACACAGAGTTATTTTAAGTATGTGATGGAAATTGCTACATTGTAACAAGACATTCCTTTGAAATGAAATCTTCAACCTTCTATACAGTTACTGCCTTCTATGCCACCTTGTCTATATGGGTGACAGTTATTCAAGCATTCGTCCTCTTATGGAATATGTCTTCCACCTCCCTGACGGCTCCCCCTCCTCCCGTGCCTTCAGGCGATACATATTACGGGTTGTAAGTCTTCTCTGCTTTTGTTTTGCCACTTAGATTATGAATTGCTTCTAATTCATTCATATGCGTCTGCGAGATGAGAGGTCATCCATCACACGCACGGCAGGATGACTTAGACACCTTGCCATATTATTCCACCGAGGGCGTTCATCAGTGCCTAAATGATTTCATTCTTTGGGGAGAAATTCGAATAGTAATAGAACGTGGCTGATTTGAGGTCTCGTGAGAAAGAAAAGAACCGAAATTCTTCATTTAAGAAATTCAAATTTGCTATCTAGCGCTACACAATGCAATAAAAATGATCAGGAATCCTCTGCTAGTAAGTTCACCTATCACTAAAAATAGCATAACAAAGGAAGACTATGCATGTACTAGAGACTGTTGACATCACAGAGAATGCAAAAGAATGCAGCCTATCCATTCACTAGAGACCGGTGACATCACAGACAATGCAGCCTATCCATTCACTAGAGACTGGTGACATCACTGAGAATGCAGCCTATCCATTCACTAGAGACTGGTGACATCACTGAGAATGCAGCCTATCCATTCACTAGAGACTGGTGACATCACTGAGAATGCAGCCTATGAAATCACTAGTGACCAGTGACATCACTGAGAATGCAGCCTATCCATTCACTAGAGACCGGTGACATCACTGAGAATGCAGCCTATCCAGTCACTAGAGACCGGTGACATCACTGAGAATGCAGCCTATCCAGTCACTAGAGACTGGTGACATCACTGAGAATGCAGCCTATCCATTCACTAGAGACCAGTGACATCACTGAGAATGCAGCCTATGAAATCACTAGAGAACGGTGACAACACTGAGAATGCAGCCTATGAAATCACTAGAGAACGGTGACAACACTGAGAATGCAGCCTATGAAATCACTAGTGACCAGTGACATCATTGAGAATGCAGTCTATCCATTCACTAGAGACCAGTGACATCACTGAACATGCAGCCTATCCATTCACTGGAGACCAATGACCTCACTAAGAATGAAGTCTATCCATTCACTAGGGACCAGTGACATCACTGAGAATGCAGTCTATCCATTCACTGTTGCCATGGGTAACCAGTGAAGTGGTAAAGAATGTTATAGCAGCCAGGCAGAGGGAAGTTAGTGCCTGACATGGGAAATGGTAACCCTGTTAGTGAGGGGATTGGTGAGCCTGACCCCCTCCCTAGTGATTGGCCCTGTGCCGATTATGTGCACCCTCCCTCCAAAAATACAACTCTCTAGCAATACATCCCAAACTGAGCATGTGCAGAGTGCCCCCAAGACTTTGTTCTATCAGGAGATGGATTGTGGGCAGTGGGAAAAGGGAGGATCAGAGAAGACAGGATCAAACAGCCTTTTTGCACAATGCGGAGGATTAACCCCTTAGGTTCTACAGCGAGTATAACAAGCATGTTTTACTGCATACACAGACTGATTTTACTGTTGTGGGTTCAGTAACACTTTAAGATGATGGCGCCGCACGTCCTTTGCCTAGTGTCACACGCTCTCTCTTGTTAATCCAATGACAGCTCATTTTCCAATTCTCATTATGGCATTCGCCTTGTGGGCCTAGGTATCCTTTTCAGAGAACGTATGAAGTTACCCGTATCGTTTCCCTGTGAATGAGTCTGGAATAGAGAGGAAGGAAGGAATTTTTTTTTTCACCACCTAAATAAAGAAAATCAGCATAAAAGCCATTCCTTTCCATAATTGGGATGTCGGTGGAGGGTGTCTCTGGGTTCTCCCGCTCCGCAGTTAATAAGCAGTCTCTGCGCGGATGATAGATGATGCGTCCAGCGGAGGGGATTTCACTCCCGCACCCATAAATAGTTTACTTTACAGATGAGGAATTATTTTCTCCCTGGAAGCAGCCTGCAGGTGAGCCCTGGAGCCAGTCCATTATATTGGCGGACAGCCGTGCTTAAAATACATCCTCTTGCAGCAGCTGCGGCCCCTGCGGCCGGACCTGACTCCACGCCGCTGCACTGGCCCAACGACGTGACATTCAATAATCCGGCGCACAGAGCGCCATGAGCAGCAAGGTGGAGTGACTCCCCGCAAGCCTATCACATTTTACTTTACAGCAATCAGAACATTGAAAGAGTTCTTAATTGGGTGCAAACATTGTTCTTTGGTGAAAAACTTGCGGGCGGAGGCGGTAAAAAAACCAAAAAACTTCACCTAGAAAATATTTCACATTGTTGGTGAATGCTAAATAGTTAAAAGGTGAGTACTCAATACTTAAAGGGTAACTCCACTTTCGTGGGAAAAAAAATAGCAAACAAAGAAAAAATATTATAGCGTATACAACTGCGACACAAGTCATATCGTAATTGAATCTTATTAATAATGACCGTTCCTTTTCAATCGGCAGCCGCTGTACTTTTCTGAAAACGCAATATGGCAACCTGGAGGTGTTCTGTATAGAGAATGTGTACAGAACGCCCCCCCCAGAAATGTCATTTCCTGCTTGTGTGATTGGCTCACTGATTTTCCCAGAAGTCTGCACTGAGGCTCCATTCACACTAGCGCGTTTTTTGATGCATTTTGCATTTTGCAGAAATGCACGGGAATTTTTTAACATGGGTTCCTATGGAACATGTTCACATCAATGCTTTTTTGTTTCTCTGCATTTTTAGAAAGGGTCGGGGACTTTTTTTCATGCAAAAAGCAGCATTTTGCATGTAATGGATTTCAATGGACAAGCATCAAAAACGCAAGTGCACCGTTTTTGCAGCGTTTTTGATGCGTTTTTGATGCGTTTTTGCCGTTTTTTTTTTTTTTTTTTTTTTTTTTTTAATTTTTTAAAATTTTTTTTAAGACTGTAAAAAAAACTGTAAAAAAAAAAAAAAAAAAACGCAAAACGCAAATCGCGGCAAAATCGCGGCAAAATCGCGGCAAAAACGCTGCTCAAAAACGTGCAAGCATGAAAAAAAAAACCTCCAAAAACGCTCAAAAGCAACATGCATAGATGTGAATCGAGCCTAAGGCTGGATTCACACCTATGCATTTTTAGTGCTTTTTTGCATTTTGCAGATTTGCACTACAGTCCATTTAACATGGTTTCCTATGGAACATGTTCTGTAGTGCAAATCTGCAAAATGCAAAAAGCACTAAAAATGCATAGGTGTGAATCCAGCCTTAGGCTGGGTTCACACTGCTGTGATGTCATACATCGCATGTGATTCGCACCGTAGTGCTGTGCAAATCACATGTGATGTCTGTGCGATGCAAATACAACCATACAGATTGTATGTCTGAATTCGCATGGCATTCGGACCAAAATCGTGCAGGACCCTTTTTTTTGTCCGCAGCGGAATCGGATCGCCTGGGTGTGAACACCCAGGCGATCTGATTCCTGTCTGAATTGACAGTTTGCACTGCGATATGCGAACCGATCTGAGGGTGTCATTAACTTTCTATTGACACTGAAGGGCACTGATAGGTGGCACTGAGAGGTGGCACTGATGGGCACTAGTGGTTGGCACTGATAGGTGGCATTGATAGGTGGCACTGATGGGTGGCACTGATGGGTACTGGTAGGTGACACTGATAGGCAGCACTGATGATGGGGGACTGATGGGCAGTGATTAGCAGCACTTGTGGTTATCGATAGGTGGCATTGTGGGTACCGATAGGTGGCACTGGTGGACACTGGTAGGTGGCACTGGTGGTACAGAGGAGGCAGCCGCGGCTTTCTATGTGAGGGACTGATGTCCCTCTGACAGAAGCCAGTGATCGGCTTTTTTTTCCCTCACGCTGACAGTGTGAGGAAAAAAAATACAGATTACTGATCTTCTGTTTATATCACGTGATCAGCTGTCATTGGCTGACAGCTGATCACGTGGTTAGGGGCCGGGATCGGCCATTTACTCCGATTTGTGATCAGCTGAGTCGCAACAAAACGTATAGTGCTGTGGCACCATGTAGTTCGGTGCAACAACATTTTCCGAAAGGGTCAGGGGCTTCTTTTGCGTGTTTCTCACATAGAGGGTGGCCCATTGAAATGAATGTACTGCTCTACATGTGACATATTGGAATGCAGGGAAATGCATTGACGCTTATTGCACTGGCATAGCACCACTGCCCATCTGCTAAAGGGCAGCACATTTCTGTGCGTGTGTTCTCAACACGCACAGAGTAAATATGAAGCCCAACTCCAGGAAACGTCAAAATCCCCTGCAATGTTTAACTGCCGTAGAGGATGGAAAAACCTGATCCTTCGCTCCCAGGAAGAAGGTGCTCTGCATGCTCTAGCGGTGGTCTGTCCCTCCGCGTTCTCATGTCCAGTGCAGAGCACAGGAGAAAAGAGGCCGAGGGAACTGGACTAGCAGTGCAAAGGAGCCTGCAAGGGCCGGGGATAGAGGAGATAGAGGGGATAGAGGAGATAGAGGAGATAGAGGAGATAGAGGAGATAGAGGGGATAGAGGAGATAGAGGTGATAGAGGAGATAGAGGAGATAGAGGAGATAGAGGGGATAGAGGAGATAGAGGTGATAGAGGAGATAGAGGAGATAGAGGGGATAGAGAGGATAGAGGGGATAGAGGAGATAGAGGGGATAGAGGGGATAGAGGTGATAGAGGAGATAGAGGAGATAGAGGGGATAGAGAGGATAGA